>NW_019384415.1:365770-421565 GCF_000671375.1 Centruroides sculpturatus | reverse complement strand
AAAAAAAAAAAAAAAAAAAAAAAAAAAATTAATAGACATCTGATAAGTATAAAATGAAATAAGCTATCAACTAAATCTATACTAATATTATAAAGAGGTAAAGTTTGAAATCAGATGAGTAGTTTTGGAGGTAATCTCCAAAACTACTCATCTGATTTCAAAAATTCTTTCATCAATATTTAGAATAGACTTTCAGGGTGAACATAGGCTATATATTATTCCATTAAACATTCATATAAATTAAAAGATATCATCTAGGTAAGTGTTATATTTTTGGTGTCAGTGGGTGGCAAGGGGCAAGATGTATACGTATACAAGATAGGTAACCGCGCGGCGCAGTCACATGATTGATGAGATATGCAATGCACGTGTTCGAACTTGTATATTATATAGATGTTGAAATTCCACCCGCGTGGGAGAGGGACAAAATTAAGGCTCACCGTGAAGAACTCGGCTTCTATTATACTATTTTAGATGCATTTTTGATTGTGTTTTAATAGGGTATGTCAAGAGAATGTACACTAAGAAGGGATTTTTCGAAATTCCCTCCCAAGGGGAGTGTTATACATTTATAATAGATACATTTTGAGCCATAGCAACACGTGGCTGGGTACAGCCAGTATATCTATAAATACCATGCCTATAGAGAGAGAGAGAGAGAGTTTATTGGGTTGTTCGGAAAGTAAGTTCGTTTTTTTTTTCCACTAGACGGATTAGTCATATTTTCCCCCCCATTTTCGTTCTAAACCGTATTATCATTATATATTTTGACAGCTAGCATTTTAGGGACTATTTGTAAAAAATTTTGTTTAATTTCGTGCAATTGTTTATTTTTTGTGTCCCATCAAATATGGAAGATCGAAAGCAGAATCTTTGGCATATTTTGCATTTTTATTACCAAAAAAATAAAAATGCTGTTCAAGCAAGAAAAAAAACATGTGACATGTATGGTGGAGATGTGTTGACAGAACGACAGTGCCAAAACTGGTTTACAAAATTTCGTTATCGCAATTTCAGTATTGAAGATGCACCACGTTATGGATGGCCAATTGAAACCAATGAAAACAAAATAAAGGTACTGGTTGAAGCAAACTGACAAATAACACGTGAGATTACTAAGAGATGAAATTTGTCAAATTGAACTGTTTATGATTACTTTAAACAAATTGGTTTCGTTTCAAAGCTTGATATATGGGTTCCATATGTTCTTAAAAAGAGATGCTCTCGTTGGTGGAATTTTAAGAAAATTTTTGTTTTTGGAGCTTTTATTAGACAATTTAAGAATTGATTCAAAAGTGTACTGCCATCCAGTAAACAAATTGAGTAATATCATCAAACAGAAAAGGTGGCCAGAATTGATCAACAAAACAGGTGTAGTGTTTTACCACGATAATGCCAAATTTCACACAAGTTTGGTAACTNCAAATGTATTCTAAAACATATATTTATTAATTAATGTAACTGTATGTATTAGAAGAATTAACAAATAATTTCAAATTATATAATCATCATATTGAGTATAAGTCATTAAACAATAATTTACAATTACAATAATGTACAATTAATAAATTATACAGTGCAATTATAAAATGGTCTGCAGTGAGCAAGAAAACAGGAGGAACTTTCAGGAACAAAGTAATGACATCAAAAGCTGACAACTTATCTAAAGACTTAAAGTTATGATGTCATCACTTGGTTGAGCCACATGGGTATGCCCAATGCAGAGCAACTTTACAATCACAGTGTATATTAGAGAATTAGAAAAATAGAAAAAACAATAACTAGTTTCTATATATTGTTTAAATCATATAAATATAAACATCCACATCAAATCCGATACATAGCACTACTGTTTAAATCATTTAATTTACCTTCATCCATGCTTTCCCAGTCATCGTCATTGTCATCTTCATGATCATCACCATCGTCATTGTCATCTTCATGATCATCACCATCGTCGCTGTCATCGGCATCATCGTCACTATCATCTATATTTCCATCATTACTATTATCATCATCCTCCTTCTCCTCCTCCTCATTGTCCGAGTTATCTTCAGAACTATCATCAACTGAACTTAAGTCTTCTTCATTATCACTATCAACTGTCACACCTGACTCATTTATTTTACAACTTAAATCTGTTTTATGATCACCATCATCATCTGTAATATTGCCATTTTTTTCAAGTATTTCAGTATTATCATCTGATCTGTCTATTGAACTGCAACCAACTGGTATATCATCAGATTCCATTTTCTTCTACCTAATGATCATTATAAGAATACAGCACAATGTTAACTTTGATCCTGAAAATAAAATATTTTTAAATAATATCAAATTTTATTTTTTAAGAATTTACTTAAACAAAAAAAAATTTCAATAATCAAACATTAATATGGAATAAACTGCATCATTCTAATCTAAAATAAATAAATGAATAAGTATATATATTTATAACCCCTAGCTATTAACCATTGCATCCAAGAAGTGTGTGAAAGAACAAAGCCTAATAGGAAGGTTGTAATATAAATGTGAAAATACAGGTGAGGGTTAGCCCTCTAATCGTTGAATTGTGAGATCCGCTCACTAGGTCAGCAGATGACTTAATAGAAGGGTCTTAAAACGTTGAGTGGGGAGAGTTGTGGTTAAGTTTGATCGTTGTCAGATAATCAGGTTAAATAACAAAAAAAAAAAAAAAAAAAAAAAAAAAAAAAAAAAAAAAAAAAAAAAAAAAAAAAAAAAAAAAAAAAAAAAAAAAAAAAAAAAAAAAAAAAAAAAAAAAAAAAAAAAAAAAAAAAAAAAAAAAAAAAAAAAAAAAAAAAAAAAAAAAAAAAAAAAAAAAAAAAAAAAAAAAAAAAAAAAAAAAAAAAAAAAAAAAAAAAAAAAAAAAAAAAAAAAAAAAAAAAAAAAAAAAAAAAAAAAAAAAAAAAAAAAAAAAAAAAAAAAAAAAAAAAAAAAAAAAAAAAAAAAAAAAAAAAAAAAAAAAAAAAAAAAAAAAAAAAAAAAAAAAAAAAAAAAAAAAAAAAAAAAAAAAAAAAAAAAAAAAAAAAAAAAAAAAAAAAAAAAAAAAAAAAAAAAAAAAAAAAAAAAAAAAAAAAAAAAAAAAAAAAAAAAAAAAAAAAAAAAAAAAAAAAAAAAAAAAAAAAAAAAAAAAAAAAAAAAAAAAAAAAAAAAAAAAAAAAAAAAAAAAAAAAAAAAAAAAAAAAAAAAAAAAAAAAAAAAAAAAAAAAAAAAAAAAAAAAAAAAAAAAAAAAAAAAAAAAAAAAAAAAAAAAAAAAAAAAAAAAAAAAAAAAAAAAAAAAAAAAAAAAAAAAAAAAAAAAAAAAAAAAAAAAAAAAAAAAAAAAAAAAAAAAAAAAAAAAAAAAAAAAAAAAAAAAAAAAAAAAAAAAAAAAAAAAAAAAAAAAAAAAAAAAAAAAAAAAAAAAAAAAAAAAAAAAAAAAAAAAAAAAAAAAAAAAAAAAAAAAAAAAAAAAAAAAAAAAAAAAAAAAAAAAAAAAAAAAAAAAAAAAAAAAAAAAAAAAAAAAAAAAAAAAAAAAAAAAAAAAAAAAAAAAAAAAAAAAAAAAAAAAAAAAAAAAAAAAAAAAAAAAAAAAAAAAAAAAAAAAAAAAAAAAAAAAAAAAAAAAAAAAAAAAAAAAAAAAAAAAAAAAAAAAAAAAAAAAAAAAAAAAAAAAAAAAAAAAAAAAAAAAAAAAAAAAAAAAAAAAAAAAAAAAAAAAAAAAAAAAAAAAAAAAAAAAAAAAAAAAAAAAAAAAAAAAAAAAAAAAAAAAAAAAAAAAAAAAAAAAAAAAAAAAAAAAAAAAAAAAAAAAAAAAAAAAAAAAAAAAAAAAAAAAAAAAAAAAAAAAAAAAAAAAAAAAAAAAAAAAAAAAAAAAAAAAAAAAAAAAAAAAAAAAAAAAAAAAAAAAAAAAAAAAAAAAAAAAAAAAAAAAAAAAAAAAAAAAAAAAAAAAAAAAAAAAAAAAAAAAAAAAAAAAAAAAAAAAAAAAAAAAAAAAAAAAAAAAAAAAAAAAAAAAAAAAAAAAAAAAAAAAAAAAAAAAAAAAAAAAAAAAAAAAAAAAAAAAAAAAAAAAAAAAAAAAAAAAAAAAAAAAAAAAAAAAAAAAAAAAAAAAAAAAAAAAAAAAAAAAAAAAAAAAAAAAAAAAAAAAAAAAAAAAAAAAAAAAAAAAAAAAAAAAAAAAAAAAAAAAAAAAAAAAAAAAAAAAAAAAAAAAAAAAAAAAAAAAAAAAAAAAAAAAAAAAAAAAAAAAAAAAAAAAAAAAAAAAAAAAAAAAAAAAAAAAAAAAAAAAAAAAAAAAAAAAAAAAAAAAAAAAAAAAAAAAAAAAAAAAAAAAAAAAAAAAAAAAAAAAAAAAAAAAAAAAAAAAAAAAAAAAAAAAAAAAAAAAAAAAAAAAAAAAAAAAAAAAAAAAAAAAAAAAAAAAAAAAAAAAAAAAAAAAAAAAAAAAAAAAAAAAAAAAAAAAAAAAAAAAAAAAAAAAAAAAAAAAAAAAAAAAAAAAAAAAAAAAAAAAAAAAAAAAAAAAAAAAAAAAAAAAAAAAAAAAAAAAAAAAAAAAAAAAAAAAAAAAAAAAAAAAAAAAAAAAAAAAAAAAAAAAAAAAAAAAAAAAAAAAAAAAAAAAAAAAAAAAAAAAAAAAAAAAAAAAAAAAAAAAAAAAAAAAAAAAAAAAAAAAAAAAAAAAAAAAAAAAAAAAAAAAAAAAAAAAAAAAAAAAAAAAAAAAAAAAAAAAAAAAAAAAAAAAAAAAAAAAAAAAAAAAAAAAAAAAAAAAAAAAAAAAAAAAAAAAAAAAAAAAAAAAAAAAAAAAAAAAAAAAAAAAAAAAAAAAAAAAAAAAAAAAAAAAAAAAAAAAAAAAAAAAAAAAAAAAAAAAAAAAAAAAAAAAAAAAAAAAAAAAAAAAAAAAAAAAAAAAAAAAAAAAAAAAAAAAAAAAAAAAAAAAAAAAAAAAAAAAAAAAAAAAAAAAAAAAAAAAAAAAAAAAAAAAAAAAAAAAAAAAAAAAAAAAAAAAAAAAAAAAAAAAAAAAAAAAAAAAAAAAAAAAAAAAAAAAAAAAAAAAAAAAAAAAAAAAAAAAAAAAAAAAAAAAAAAAAAAAAAAAAAAAAAAAAAAAAAAAAAAAAAAAAAAAAAAAAAAAAAAAAAAAAAAAAAAAAAAAAAAAAAAAAAAAAAAAAAAAAAAAAAAAAAAAAAAAAAAAAAAAAAAAAAAAAAAAAAAAAAAAAAAAAAAAAAAAAAAAAAAAAAAAAAAAAAAAAAAAAAAAAAAAAAAAAAAAAAAAAAAAAAAAAAAAAAAAAAAAAAAAAAAAAAAAAAAAAAAAAAAAAAAAAAAAAAAAAAAAAAAAAAAAAAAAAAAAAAAAAAAAAAAAAAAAAAAAAAAAAAAAAAAAAAAAAAAAAAAAAAAAAAAAAAAAAAAAAAAAAAAAAAAAAAAAAAAAAAAAAAAAAAAAAAAAAAAAAAAAAAAAAAAAAAAAAAAAAAAAAAAAAAAAAAAAAAAAAAAAAAAAAAAAAAAAAAAAAAAAAAAAAAAAAAAAAAAAAAAAAAAAAAAAAAAAAAAAAAAAAAAAAAAAAAAAAAAAAAAAAAAAAAAAAAAAAAAAAAAAAAAAAAAAAAAAAAAAAAAAAAAAAAAAAAAAAAAAAAAAAAAAAAAAAAAAAAAAAAAAAAAAAAAAAAAAAAAAAAAAAAAAAAAAAAAAAAAAAAAAAAAAAAAAAAAAAAAAAAAAAAAAAAAAAAAAAAAAAAAAAAAAAAAAAAAAAAAAAAAAAAAAAAAAAAAAAAAAAAAAAAAAAAAAAAAAAAAAAAAAAAAAAAAAAAAAAAAAAAAAAAAAAAAAAAAAAAAAAAAAAAAAAAAAAAAAAAAAAAAAAAAAAAAAAAAAAAAAAAAAAAAAAAAAAAAAAAAAAAAAAAAAAAAAAAAAAAAAAAAAAAAAAAAAAAAAAAAAAAAAAAAAAAAAAAAAAAAAAAAAAAAAAAAAAAAAAAAAAAAAAAAAAAAAAAAAAAAAAAAAAAAAAAAAAAAAAAAAAAAAAAAAAAAAAAAAAAAAAAAAAAAAAAAAAAAAAAAAAAAAAAAAAAAAAAAAAAAAAAAAAAAAAAAAAAAAAAAAAAAAAAAAAAAAAAAAANTTCCTTTCCATTATGTAATATTCAGGTAATTTTATTTAAGCCCATTTCGCACACAGTTATATAAATTTTTTTATTAAAAAAACTTTAGTCACTTACAAAAAATGAAAAACTTGGTGTAAAATTGATTATGTAATTGGCTACATCATTTCTACGTAATATAAAATATTTCACAATTTTATTTACATTCATTTGTAAATTTTATTTAAATAAGAAAAAACGACTTGAGTTGCATTGTAAAATTGAATTTTCTTAAAGTGAGGAGGCGGAAAATTCAAAATAATTTAAGCAGAATAAATTGTGCACTCTGTGAGAAGAAGAAATCACATATCATGTGCTAATTTTGATCCCACACAGACCAATTCAAAGTCATTACATTTATTTCCATTCCTCCCCGAAACTCATGAGAGCAGCGGAGTTTTGGCAGGAAAGTGAGTTGCTGTCGATTATGTTTTTGAAAACCCAACTTTTACTCTACAGTGATATTTTGATACTTCCGAAATTCCGTGGACCATCTGAAGACGAAAATTTGCAATTAGAAAGAAGACATATCACAGATCATCAATCTGTCATATGTCTTAGCATTATTAGGACTATTATATACGCATACTGTATGTGGCCAGCAGCAAAGAATATAACAAATAAAAATACATGAATTGCGTGAGGTCTGTCATGTGGTCCAAAATGTGCTATACAAAGCATCATTAAGTTGACTGACAATTCTTTGCCTCTCCCCACATCATCAACTGAATGCAATTGGTTAATTAACCAGATGTTTGCAGGTCAAAAACATTGGGAGGGATGTGGGACACAATAGTGTATTTGTTGTTTATTGAAATGGGTATTGTTTAGAGTCTGGAAATGGATTAATGCACTTATTATTATTTCTAACAGAAAAAATTGATTTAGACTCCTAACAATTCAGAGTTCAAAGTGGCCTCCTGAAATGAATTAAATTAAAAATACAAGGTATTGACCTTGTATTTTTAATTTAATTCATTTAATGCAGTACTATTCTTTTGCATTCATTTATTCAAATATAACTTAAACATCTGAAAAAGTTCAATAATTTTATTTTATTTATAACATGCATTTTAATCTATTTAAAATTTTTACAAATTAATATATAATTGGCAGAATATCCAGTCACTTCTCCTAATAAGGGACAGGTATTCCTAAGAATTACTGGGTCATTGAATTTTGTGCAATGAAAATAATAAGGCTCATGGGGAAAAACAGAGCTAGGGAAATTCCTTCCCTTAAAATCTGTACAATCTTACAAAACATTTTATTTTAGATTTCTCTTACATAATTAAAGCTCATCTTTTTCAATTAATATTTGAATTCTTATACCCAGGATGCTTACTCATGTTGGAATACTATATTAAATACATCATACTTTATCACTTGATTTTTAATCAAGAAATGTACACAAACTCAATAGATCAGCATGATACATATTCATAGAACAACCAGAATAACCTATATAAATAAATTATGATGTAATAAAGAGGAGAAGAAATGTGTGTTTATTTGTGGGTCACTACATTCAGCTGAATCAAAGTTTTTGCATTAACATAATATTACTTTGTATAGTCTCTTATGATTTGCTACCTTCTATTATGTAACATTATTGACTTTAAAATACATACTATTCTGAGCTAATGCTCTTCTTAAGAGCAGTATTCCTGAAATCAGTAGAGTTCAATTTGAATTTTACAATGGTTTCCATGATAATTTCTACTTGTAATGATGAGCTGAAACGCTTAAAGTACTTAGAAATTAAAGAAAGCATTTTAAACATTTTCAATAAAACAGAAAATAGTGGACTTTAACAAGTGGAGAAGTAAGTTTATTTTCTGACAATTTAAACGCATTTATGATTTCAGCTTATTCTTTATTAAAATTATATAGATTTTATTTTATTTTCGTACAACTTTTTTCTTGTGCAAAGTATTTTTTAGTACTTTAGAAATGTTTACCTAACATCATATTATATGAAATTGATGTTTACCTAACATCAATTTCATATAAGCATTATACTAATTGTCAACAAATAATAAAACACTATAATTTTTCTAGGTTATTCTTATAACAGGAACTTTATCACTTAATAATTAATTTGAACTAAAGATAGATAGTGCATCATCTTAATCTAGGCTAATATTTTCTCTAAATGCTTATAAATTATTAAAAATATTTAATAAAATAAACTGTCTACTTATTACAATTTTATCTATATACTGTATTGATTGATCTGATATAAGGATCTTTTGCATTTTTGTAAACATTTTCTATAATCTTCCAGTACATTTTCCATTAAATGCTATAAATGTTCAAGCCTTTTATATTTGTTAAACAGCATTGATCCTTCCATTAACAAAAAATAAACAAAGTTCATATTTAGCCATACATTCATTTTACACTTTATGTAGAAA
This sequence comes from Centruroides sculpturatus, assembly GCF_000671375.1. NCBI lineage: Eukaryota > Metazoa > Arthropoda > Arachnida > Scorpiones > Buthidae > Centruroides > Centruroides sculpturatus. Next base: position 413,034 of record NW_019384415.1, on the reverse strand, counting down.
ATTTATAATATAAAACATTAATGAAACAATTATATTATCTACTATATAAAGATGGAAAAAATGGGCATTTTCTGTCACAGTATGCCAAAAATGGCCACTAGGGGCACCCCTAGCTATTATTTAAATTAACAATATAAATTATTTTATATTTTTATAGTATAATATTCAGTATATTATTATTTTAATTTGTAATAGGAATTCATTATTATTATTTTTATCTATCTACTATATAAAACTTAAAAAATGGCCAGTCTTTGTCGGCATATCAAGCACCAGCAAAGCATAGTGGCAAACCTAGGAATTGCCAGAGTCCATGCTTGACTCATTTTGATGGTATTCAGCATGCATGCTGCTTGCTGTGTTATTTAAAAAGAATTGAATATAGTGATTTGGGTCATAGTGTATGACAATGAGAGTTATGCTTTTTAATTTCATTATTATGTTTTGAACTGGAGATGACATATTATGGTATTTCTTTGCAATCATAACAGAAATATGTAGTATCTTATTGTATTTTGAAAGTTATTTTACAAGAATTGGATGTAGGGATGTTGGTTTAAGCACATGACAATGATAGTTATGGGCAGTTCACTTTCAACAGTGTTCTGTCGAATGTCTCTGCACTTTAGGTAAACCATTTGTAATTACAGTAGAGCTTCGTTTATCCGAATCAATTGGGGACTGGGTTTGTTCGGATAACTTATTTTTCGGATAACCAATTATATATGAAAAAATATATTAATTTACCCCGTGTTGAAATTTTTCTCCAAAAGAGCTTTGCATTGGGAAGTGTGAGATCTGACCTCAGAGTAAGGCCAAAATTGTTCATTCCCCCCCTAAATTTTCGACATATGCGAAATAAATTTGTCGCCTCCTCGTTAAAATAACATTGTCAGAAAAAAGAATCAAATATCGATAGAAACTTATAACTTTCCCCTTTAATATAAACATTCAACCCTTGAACAATGACATTCCTCTGCTGCAATACAAAAAGTTTATAGTTAAAGTCTGAATTTGTCATTTTGTTTTGGTCCCGAGAACAACTTTAACCTCCACACCTGCAGGACCAACTCTACCTCTCACAATGGGGAATTACATGACTACTCTCCCCAGCCCAAAGCTGTAAAAGCGACTTCTTTCCCCCTCCTCGCGGGAGTCTCTCATCTACGGCTGGTCAGAAAGGATTAAATCTCAGAGAATTTTAACTTTGTGCGTCGATCAGAAGAATAAAAGCATAAACCTAACGTCTACGTTGAAATCTACTAGAGGTATGGAACAGTTAATGTAAACTCTCTCTCCACAAGTTAGGAGCTAGCGAACTAAATTCATTTCTCAAGATGTTAAATGTTGTAATCATTAATTTTTTCGTTAGTCTAATAAATCGTTGTTTCCATTGTTAAATGGTGTCATTTACTCACATATTGCCTAAGCCTCATCGACGACCCCTCTCACCTCCTCCACTCAACCTGACAAAAAGAATCCCGACTCTTTGGGACCGCATTCAAAATTTAGGCATCTTGACAAGTGAGCAGGTTTAACAACGTGTAGCCGAAAAGGGAGAGTCAACGGTTCCCGACCTCCGCGGCGGTTCACAGAAGAATACTGATTGCTGTCAAAATGAAGAACACAAAAAGCTTTCTCAGCACTGGAACATGCCTCTAGTGGCCAATGGTAGTAATTGCAACTAAAAGGCATGGTCTTATATGTGACACCTGAGTATATCTCTTATGCAATGAGTTAGAAGTAACTCAAAATGGGACTTACTTTATAGACACCCTGTTCTGTTATGGATTACTACTATTATTGTAAAATTGATAAGATTTATTAAAATGAAAAGGCAACTTTTTTATGAACCCAAATAAAATATATAATTTTTTCATATTTCGTGATTAACTAAAATATAACAATGATATACTTACTTTTTAAGAATTACACTGTATTACAAGCAGTGAAAACAAAAATTAAGTTGCTGGGAAAGCTGCTTTCTTCAACAGAAGTTTTTGCAAGACAGATTTACTAAAATTTCTTGTTTGTTATGCCAATTGTTGAAATGGTATATTCCTCAAAACATATAAGTTTTTTGAAGATTTCTATCTTCAACTATTTTAAAAACATAAAAAACATAATAATAATTAGGTGTACAATAATAATAAATTTTAATTTATTTTTTATATTTGTATTAAAATAATTACTTTATTATTAATAAAAACAAATTTTTTTGATTAATTAAAATTTTTAGCAGTTTATTACATTTTAATTTAAAATATTTTACATAAACTAATAATATTTAAAATTGTTTTAATATAATATCCTACGTCTATAAATTGCCAGCTCACTAGGAGCTGCTTTTTATTGTAAGAATATTAAATTCTATGGCAAATGCTTTTGTGAGGCCCAAGCAATACTTGAGCTCATGTGTTAAAAATATCATGAAGGTATCAAATCAAGGGATTGGGCTTTGATTCTAACGCTCATATAAACCGGAAGAAAAACCTAAATAAAATTGGGAAATAAAATTATTAATCAAGAGGAAAAAAGTTTTTAAATAACCTTAAAAGGAGATGCAGTGCTGCTGATATTATGTGTCAGACTTATAAGAATTCAAAACAATTAAATACAAGTAGGAGTTTCAAGGTGTGATTAATTTCCCTTGATCAGATTACAACACAGTGTCAAATTAAACCTGTGGTAACCCAAAATGGTCTATCATCTGTTTAGATACAAGAAACTGACCAATCAAAAGATAGAGATCCGGGGAAGAAAATCTTTTAAAAACATGGATCTCAAGGATAAAGGCAGACTTTTTCCCTGCTTCCCCTAGTGAAGTTAACTGTAGAGACTTCTTCCAGACTTCTCTCAGCTTCTGATAGTGTCAACCACTGTCGACACTTTTCCCAGCTAACAACTATAGTCAACTGTCCAAACTTTTCCCTGCCTCCATGAGTGACATCATCCTGTTTGATCTTCAAGCTATCATCCTTCGTCACAACCTCCCAAACCATCAAAGCATCGACTGACTGCCCCAGGGTCAACAACCTAACAGTCCAGAGCCACCAGAAGACAAAACACTAGATTGTAAGACTTAGTATAAATAAATGGGTTTGTTTGTCACTGCAGCTATTTGCCTCACTTTCCTTCATCCCATGTATGATAGTCCTGACATTTGGATATCACCAATTTGGCGACCTTCACACTTTCAATTCATACTGTTCTTAGAGCAATCCTTTAAATTTTAATGGTTAAGTGATTAATCATGAAATTTATAACTACAACAAAATAAATTATCATAATCTTATAATTTATATTTTGAGTTTCATCCATCTTAATTCAAGAAAATAAATTACTTCTGCTTTCCTTTGTTTTGGAACTACATTGCTAGATATTGGATCCATACTTCAATTCATCAACATTAGACTTAAAAATTTTATGTTCATATTTAATTCTAAAATTTTAGAAATGATAATAAATGTTTTATCAATGATTTTGTCATCAACACAGTACTCAAGCAGTTTAAGAATGAACTGAACTGTCTTCCAGCATAAAAATTCTTTACCTGAAAAGTTTTTAATTACAAGCAAGTACTTTCAACATTTCAAAATGTTATCTTCAGACAGAACACAAATAAAATTTATATTACAATTTTAAAAAATTGTGATTTAAATGTTAAAAATGTTAATAAAATTAAGAGAAATACAATAAGAAAAAGAATTATGCAACTATTATTCAATTGTAAAATTAAAAATTTGTTATTTTTTGCAGTATTGACTACAAAAATAATTTTTGATAATTAGACATATCTTTTGCAATTCAATAAAGGTGCATAATTTATTATTATTGAACAGATAAAGGAAACATTGAAGATTTCATCAGGAATTACCAACACAAACATCCACTATCACCTTGTCTACAGGAAGTGTGTTGACAGAAGGGTGCTGCATTCAGAGACAAGCAGAAGGAAGATGGTTTGAAATAATGCAAATTTATGTTGAAGAAATTCAAGGAGTACTTCAAATTCAATGCAGGACACACTAATGGGTGACAAGACTTGGATATTTAGTTTTGATCTTGAAACAAAGTTCAGTTTGGTGTTCTCCACTTTCTTCTTAGTGAAAAAAGTGCACCCATTCTAGGAATGCTGGGAAGCAAAGAGTTGTCATTTTTTCAGTAATAGTGGTTTCTTCACAGTGGTTGAATTAATAGATAAAAAACAGTTAATGCTGATTGGTATATTTCAAAATGTCTGCCAAAACTTTTTTAAAAAGTGTCCAAGAGTCATCCAAAAATTGGTCTAAGAGAAATCCTACTCTATTATGACTATGCAGGGGCCCATAAAGCTACCAAAATATTGAAACTTTTACAGAATTCTGGACTTCAGTTAATCCTACATCCTTCACATTCTCTAGATTTAGCCACTATGACTTTTTTATTTTCAAAAGTTAAAAATTTAATAAAAGGCCACAGGTGCTATATCCTCCAAGCTTTCTTGAAAGGCATAACACATTTATATTAAAAAAAAAAAATTGGGCTACTTGTTTTAAGTCTTGGTTTAGAAGACTGTAACTTTCCATCAATAATGAGGGAGAATATTTTAAAAAAACTGAAAATATTCTCCCTCAGCATTGATTTAAAGTATTTTAACAGCATACAATCTAAATATATAAAATTGCTTGTCCTGAATGACTGACTGACTGATTCATCATCGTCCAGAGCAAACCGCTGAACCTAAAGAGGTGAAATTTGGTACACAATTAGGGTATGTCATGAAAACACACATCAAGAAGGGATTTTTTTAAATTCCTCCACGGGGGAGAGAGGGAGAGGATTAAAGCTTAATCTGAAGAACGGCTTCTATTGTATTATTTTGGATGCAATTTTTGTTTTCTACTACATTTGGTCTTCATTGAGTACTTAGGTGTATTAAATCTATAACATTTCAGATATTGTTATAAATATGTTTATATATTTCGATTTTTTAACCAAATGTTTGAACTATTTTAAATTCAAATTTGTTATTGCATATTGGTTCAATTATAGAATGATTGTAAACGTTCCAGAAAATCGATCAAATTGAAAACAAATTTGTTTGATTCTCAGTGGTAGGTGATATATAATAATTACTATGATTATTGAAATACTGAATATAAATGGGGTTTGCTTGCAAAATCCACATGGGCGAAGTCGTGGGTAACAGCTAGTACTAATTATATGAATCCAATAATATTCTCTAATATTCTCCCCCATTTTGATATTAGGTAACTGATTTCTGGGGAATGGCTTTAGCATTTTTTCATGGGGGAAAAACCATTTTTCAAAATCAGAATCTAGAGAAAATATTCCACAGAATTCTTATTTTCATAAATCTTTCTTGGAAGTCACAACTATAAATTCTTTAAAGATTACGAGAACTCTTAATGAGACTATTATTCCTGAATCTTCATTCAGAAATTCTGTCTTATAAAAGCAAATCTTTTTCATAAAATTGACTAAATCTAAAATGAGGTATTAATTGTTATTGTCCTGCGAGCACTTTTGATGCAGTTATGAACATCCGTCTTCAGGTTTAAGGTTTTTTCTAAAAAACTTTTTGTTCTAAAGGTTGTTAATATTCTAAACTGTTAATGCCATTCCCTTTTCTAATTTAAAATCTGTTTCAAAAAACTGTTTGATTCTTTTTCTAATTGTTATTGATTTAAAAATTTTCATTTATAAATCGTTATATCATATTACTGCAATGGAATAAAATACAAAATGTACTAATTAACAAAACAGATGACACTTCCTTACAATGTCAATGTTATCTATATATTTACAACCTTTATATCCAAACTGAAATTTTATACTTTATTATTTTATAAACTTTACTGTACCAAGATATCTCTTAATAAATCATATTATTTGACACAAAATTAAACTTGAATTTAAAAATTCTTAAAAAATTTCAGTCATCAATCAGTTTCAAACTAATCTTATTCATAACATATTTCAAGTTATAAAATTAGCAAATATTTCATTTTGTTTTGATTAAAAAAAGTTTAAATATTTGCAAATTTTATAAAAAAAAGGCATGCAAAATTTAAGACCAGTCAAGATGACAAACACTCTGGAAGGACAGTGATTAGCACAACTGAAAATGTTGCTACTGTTAACTACCAGTTCTACTGTGGCATTTTTCAGTGTTTATGTAAAAATGTGAGATGGTGAACAACACTCTAGCTTACTCAGCACTGAACACCAGAACTTTTTAGCTAAGAACATGAATATCATCCCCACCATCCTTATAAGATTTGGCATCCTGATTTCTTTTTGTTCCCACAAATTCAAAATGAAATTGAAAGGGTATCATTTTGATATGATGAAGGATATTCAGATGGATTTACAAGCCAATGCTGAACTTACTACATATCAATGGACATTCTAATCATGGAAGAAATGTTGGGATTGTCATTTGAATGTAAAGGGGAACAATTTTGAGGGTGATAGCAACCAATAAGAGTTAAGGATTAATCCTGAAGAACAAGTAATTAAGTTAAGGGACCATCCATAAATGTTATCATGCTAAAATTCCACAATTTTAATCACCTTCCTCCATGTCACTCATTGATTAATATTATGACAAAGCTTCCCTCACAACTGATGTACTATTTTAATTATATAATGGATATTAACATAAATGATTTATTTACACTTTATCAAAATAAAACACTACATAAGAATATGATTACATTAAACAAAATTTTATTTTTGCTACACCTAGCTAGCAAGTTATTTCATTATCATGGATTTGTAAAGTGTTTTTCAACTGACACAATGAGGATGTTGAACAAATTCAAAAGTTGTTTCCATTCAGTCTATGAGATGCTATAGTCTATAGAATTAGAAATTATCAAGTGTATTTCCTTTTTCTTTGGTAATATTCTGAAAACAAATTAATTTTTCAAAAATTCAATAGACATTTTTAATAAGTCTAATAGTAAATAACTGCTTAATTTGTAAATACAACAGTGTACTTGGACCCAGTCTTGTGCCCTGATGGATATTGAATTTTTATGTACAATACATACAGAATTATCTTGTTTAACTCAACAGATCTTAGGAACAATAACAATATATGATTTCATATTATTACTTGTTCTAACATTTGTTTGACTTTCAGACTTGTAAAAATGTTAACTGATGAACAATGAAACTGTGATGATGAAAATTCCACATTATTATAGCTGCAGAAATTGCATCAATCACTTCACTGTGATTGATGCAATTTCTGCAGCTATAATACACACTTTTTCCTATCTTTTAATGATGATAAATTTGAGTATAAAAAATAAATTTCTAAAGCTTATGTTTTAATTGTAACTTATTGTGTTAAATAACATGATACTGCTTAATGATAAATGTGAAACTTGATATCATAAAGATCATTTCTTCCTCCTTATCACTACATTATGTCATTTTCTAACTCCCTTCCCCATAAGACATGGTAACATTTATGGACAACCCCTAAAGTAAGTTTTCAAGCATTAGTTTACAGTATTAGTCTGAAATATTTTGGATACCATCTCATATAGAAGAAAAATTATAAATGTTGGTGAAAATTATTTTGATGAAAGAGGCATTTACAATTTTACATAACTTTAAATTAAAATAAGTTATGTAAAAAGTATTATTTTAATTTTAAAAAATCATAAAATATTGAAGACAAATTTTAATTTAAGTTTTCATTAAAAAATTTAATATACAGTAGAGCATCGTTTATCCAAATCAATTGGGGACTGGGGTTGTTCGGATAACTTATTTTTCGAATAACTAATTATGTACGAAAAAATATATTAACCTATCCCATCCTGAAATTTTTCTCCATTGCGTGTTGCTTTGTGTTGAATTTTCATCGATGTTAAGCCTAACATAAACTTTTTAAAATAATAATCGTGGCTATTGTATCGTTAAAAATTATTTCTTCATTTTGTACAAACAAAATAAATATATTGAAAAATATAAAAACAATAAAAAATTATACTTCAGAAGTTAATTTAGTATCAAAAACGTAAAATATTTGAGTAGCCAAGACATAGCCAAAGATTGCAGCGCCACAGCACTAGCGAAAATTTAAATTTGCCAACTGGAATTCTTTCAGATAACTGACGTTTCAGATAACCGACTTTTGGATAAATGACGCTCTACTGTATTAAATGACAGTGAATCCTATTATCAAAACACTTTTAAATAAATTTGCAATACTATCAATATTTGATTTTAACTTCAATACAAATTTAAATTTTCCATTTTCACACAAGAAACTGTTCTTGATCCATCTTTTTCTATTTCTATCTTGATTTCTCTTTTAACTTCTACTTATCTCAACATTTTAGTCATCCTTAAGTCTTTAAATCTTAAAATTTATCCAAAACAGTATCCATGTGTTATTAACTATTAAGAACTCCAAATTATTATATCTTTTATATCTATGTGCAGCAAATTATATTCATTCTTACAATGACCTAGGAGTCATTTTTTGTGAAAAATTAACTTTTAAACTAATTTAATATATTAGGTGTTTAATATATTAGGAATCTACAGAAATATTAGGTAATCTACTACATTACCATTATGGCCAACACAAGATGCAATGGTTTCATAATAAGATTGCTGAAGTATTAGCATGCAACTCCCAGATTTTCTTTTGTGTTTTCTAGGCCAGCAAATGTTTCAATTGTGTAATTTATCTCCCAGTTATCACTGTAAGGTAAGCATTGTAATTCATTACATTGTTTTCCACTAGTGCTTAGTTGGATGGTATTGTAAATATGTGGATGTTCAGCAAACAGTTTATGACAGTTTTAATTTGAGCAATGTTTAGGCAATTTTGTATCAATTTGCTATAATTTCTACATGTCAATGGAAATTACATCTTTTATTTCTATTTTTAAAAAGGATAATATTTAATTTATGTTAATACCAAAGAAAATCCATCAATAAGTTTACATTTTTCTCCCTCTTCCCTATATTGTAACTGGTTAAAATTCCTAATGTTTTTTAGTCTTTTTCTGTTTAAAAAACTTTTCAACATGTTTGTAATATATTTGAGTAAGTATATCAATAGTTATTAGTCAAACAGGCTTGCTTGCTATTGGAGTATGTTGGTTTTGTATAGTATTAATATGCTGAATTTATTAAATTTTCCATTTAGGATTTTAACTGACATTAACAGTCATGAAATAGGTTTAAGCGTCAACATGTTATCCCATTTGTTTTACATTAAGGTAGTAAGTTTATTGGTGAAGCACTTGTGAATTGAGCAGAAGCATTTTTTTTATGACACTAAGTGTAGAGTAAGTTTACATAATGTTGTTTTGAATCATCACGAGGCACTTATTTTTTCTGAAATTAATGTAAGTTAAAATGTTTTACTTTTTTAAAAGTAATATGTGATTTATGTAAATTAGGAGAAAAAATTCATATGTAACTAAAGGTTTCTTTTGTAAATGATGTAAAAATAAAATTTATTTCAGCATCATTAGTTTATTTTTTATTATTAGGCTAGCTGAAATTTAAAGTATGGTTAAGTTGCATATGCACACTTCTCAGCTTACATCCATTTATTTAAATTAGGTATATGCAGGACCATGTGTATAGGCATTGTAGGTTATGTTTATGAAACTCTAAAACACCTTGTTTTATTCATTATAAAGCATTTTCAAGAAATTTCACAAATTCTTGAAATATTTTCTCTTATGCCACTTTGTTTGGATTTAAAGCTTTGCATAACAAAGGCTTTCTGTTTTGTTCACAACTGTGATTTCATTTTGACTACATTCAAACAAATTTGTTCATTTTCACACATGTATATAAAGAAAACAAATACAAGGAAAATGCATTGGAATGCCTTTGTAATCAGAAGGAAATCAAGGAAAACATTACCATTTCAAAAGGTAGTAGAAACTTTACTTTATGCTTCCATTTTTAATAAGATATAGTGGATTATTTTTTATTTTGTTTAAATACAGGGTGGAAAAGAAAGTCATTTAACACCCTACTATAAAATATAGAATGTACCCAAAGTTAATAGTGCAGCTTGGCCTATGTGGCCCTTGTGCCATAAAACACCAACAAACCAACCAACCCAAAGTTAATTTTCTCATGTCAGGAACACATTAGACCAAGGAAGAAACAGATTGATGTGTGTTACACATGTTACACACATAGTCGCCATCTTGATGGTGGCTGTGCATATTGAATGCAACTCCAAAACTGTCAAAGATGTCATGTGACACACCATTTAGTGTCAGAATTTCAGAAGGAATTGATTGCTGAAAGATTTTCTTGACATACCTCAGTTACAGAGTTATGCACATTACATATTGTGCTCAATGTACTGTACTGTACATTCTATATTCTGTAGCAGGGATGTTAAGTGACTTTCTTTCCCACTCTGTACTGTTTATCAAGTTGATGTTTATTTTACTTTTTTTAAATTTTGCAGTTTTCCTGTCATTTCACAAATTATTTTTAGTTATAGTTGTTTACTTGTTTTATGTTTGAAACTTAATGCTACAAATAATGTAACTACAATTATTACACTTTTATAGCACCGTGTAATTTTCATTTTACAACAGTTTAAACATTGACATGGAAAACTCCAACTCAAAACAGCATAATTACAGTTTACCAACCTTTAACATGCGCATTCTATTTTATTAATGTAATCTAATGTTTTCAATAATTAATCAACCTTCATCAAGATCGAACAATTTTTCAATTTATGATGAACAAAACCAATTATAGAATGTTTTTAACTTTAAAAAGTTTCTCTCAGCAAACTGTAATTATTTTTGAAAGTGCAGTTCAAGTAGAGTCAAAACAGCATGCAACAATGTGTGGTGCACGTTAGCCATAATGGATAGTGTGATATTACCAAATATTATAATATTTTTCATGATTTTCTTTTATTTTCTAACATAATTTAATTTTATTAAAAATCGGTCATTGTTTATTATAAGCTGCAAAAACAAGAAGTTTGCATAAAAAAGTTATTACTAAAAACAATGTACTGAAACAGAATTCAATAATACCAGTGGTGTAGCAAACATAACTGGCACCTGGGTAACAACACTTTATTGGCACCCCCCTTCTCCTCCAGAAACACATATAGTTTGTCTTGGAGACCACTTGGGCGCTCTGCGAGTGGGGCCTGGTGCATGATACACCCCCTTGCCCACCACGCTATGCCACTGATAATACTACTGGAGATTTATAGATATAAAATATAAATTTTCATTCATTAAGAATTAGGAACTTACATACAAGATTTAAAAAAGATAAAAAATCTTGATAGGGGTTGGAAAGATATGTTAGAGATAGACTGGAAGGCTAGAAGAAAAATATCCAATCCCATTTAACCAAGAAATGATGATAATATATAAAATTATTAGACAATAATTGCATAACTAACAACATATTTAGTTTTTCCTCATAAAATATATATGTTAACTTATAAATCATCAAGTTTAATTATTAAAAAATTTTATTCTTAAATAGAATATTTTAATATTATTTCACAATTTCTTCTAACCACACAAAAATGCTTACTTAAATAATAATATTGTTTGAATTAAATGTCAGTAATACTAGTTTGTGTAGTATTTAAAGTTTTTGTAAAATAGTCAGTACACTTTTGTTAATATAGTATTATAATTACATATATAAGAATAAAAGAAAAGCAAAAATTTATAAATAAAATTTTGACATAATTCAAAAATTATAGTTAAATGATGCCAAATCTCTTATATACTTCAGTAAAGAATAAAATTTTCCTATATATTTATTATTATTTATATATAAACAACAGGAATTTGAACTTTGGAGACTTTTTCATGTGCTTTATATATTATTTACATATTAGCGTACTGGTACCATTAAGCAATTCTATAAAGTTAGTGAAAAAGATTCCTTTGAAAATCATACATATAAATATTTAAAATAGCAAATAACAAAAATAAAAAGGAAATAATTTATTATACAAATATAAAAGTATTTATATGTTTTTAATTCTCTCTCTTTAAATTACTTAGTAAAATCAAAAAGATTGTTTTGAACAACAAAGTATACATTTATCTCAATGTATATTAATAAGCATTTCTTGATGATCTGTAAGTTTCTCTCTGATTATCTATAAACAGTTATTCAAATTTTTCAAAGATGTACACATATTCAGAAATGTTTTTAATTGAATAGGACTATATAGTTTATTTACAAAACATATTTGTGCTTTGAACTAAGAATTTTATAACAGTTCAACAAGTGGATGAATAAGCATAATTCTTAGCACTTTATTATTAAATACAATTGATAAATTTATTGCATTTAATCATTTTTTTATTTTTAAAAAGTAAAAATACTGTATTTGGCATTTATGTTCTGTTAAATTCCTACTGATACTACCTCATGCAAAATATATTACAACTATATATAAAAGAACTTAAAACATAGTATACTTGATTGGTTAAAACTCACAATACTTAGCATCAGACTGTAGTGAGCTTGTGTGGGGCCTTGGGATAGATCAGACTCTCTTTTGCCTTTTTATTTTAACAAATGTAATATATAGAATGCTTCTTTATTAATAAAAGGTGGTCTTAAAGGTTTTCCTTTTTGTTAATAAAAAAATATTAATTTATAGGGGGCAGAAACCACTAAGTTTTTTTCCAGGAGAAAAATCCCCAGCTTCCTCCTCTTCTTAACATCCTTGCACATAGCATTACAATCAAATAAAAGTAAAAAATAATACAAAATAACTATAACTTACTTTAAAATCCAATATTTATGTAGAAACACAATGATTTGTTTCATTTTTCATAATACATCATCCATCAATTAACTTGAAAACAGAAACAAACAATATCAAATCTATAAATAGTCAAGATAAATATAAAAAAGACAGTAAGCAAGAATTTATTTTAATCACAATTATAATTAAAATAAAAAATAAATAAAAGCTACTTTTATTACTACTTTTCAGTAGGCCAAAACTGATAAATGCAAATTAATATAACAGATGTATTTACTAATTACCATTACAAAATGTGTTTTATAATTAACTTTAACCGACAAACTTAACTATTACACATAAAACATTCATGCATAAAATATTTAATTATTACTATTTTATGCAGACTTACTTCTTAATTAATTCAGTATTTCTAATTTCATATTTGAGTTTGAGTTTCTTATGCCAATCAGAAATATTTGCATATCAATTTTGATAATCAATTGCAAGAGTTACATTTAGTTAAATGATCCATATACATGTATATACACCATTTACCTATATGTAACCTCTACCTGATCATTATATATTGACATAAAAATCATCGATTTCATGTAATTTACAAGAATTAAATTGAAATGCAAATACATCTGTTACTTAGATTTATCTACTTTATTAATCGAACATTTGTTCATTTTATATCAAATTTAATTATTTAAGTTAAAGAAACTTCTAATATTAAACTCACCCTTAAAGGCTATAAGGCTAAAATCTCAGTTCGTACAAAATTGGTCACAAGTCCTGGGATTGATTTATATTAAAACATAAAAATATAGACATCGCTGTGATGTTACAAGTTTCATAAAAGTATTAATAATTTTACATTATTAATTGAATTGAAGTCGTTATAATTGAAATTTTAATCAATGTATGTCTTTCTTTCTACTGTTCCGCTTCGCCATTAAAATCTCATATACCATGATGCTTTGAGAGAAATTCCCCATAATTCTCTACCGGAAATTATCATTGTTGCCAGATGTGAATGGTAAATTAATATAAACAATTATCTTAGTGTATTTAATGTAATTCGAGAAGGAAGCGATAAATTTTGTTATTATTAATTATTGAGGTTAAATTTAATAACTTTTGCTTTTTTTAAAAAAGTTAATTGAGTAAAATAATTAATAGATTATAAATTTAATCTGATATAAAAGTTTAATAGAGATCGAAAATTTCTATATTATACAGTAATCTGATGTATTATAAATTATATTATAATTTAGAAATTTTGTTGATAATTAAAATTTTATTGTTTTTGTTGTAATATAATTTTATTTTATAAAATTTTACCGATGCATAATTTGAATATGAAAATTTCAGCGACGACTTAACAATATTTGAATTCTTTATTAACAAGATATGTTCGAAACAATGAAAAGGTTTTCTTTGCTATAAAGGAAAATATCCTTCTTAATTCCATTAAATGATTGTTAAAGGTTCAGGTCTTCATTCAGATGATGCAAAAAACAAAACCAAAAAAAAAAAAAAAAAAACACGAAGTTCTGTGTTAAAACGCTATGTCTCTTCTTTCCTGGAGAAAAATATGTAATTGCTGACTCGTAAATATCATTAATTATTGATTTTCTTCCATTTTGTTCTGAAGCTTAGTAAAAATGTTTATTATTTCTCGATTATAGCAATAGATTATAAAAATTCATTAGGGCCCCATCAGTGGCAGAGTTTATAAAACAACTGAACATTGGTAGTTGGTCATGGGTTTGCACCTCGCTACGTGAGTTTTCCAGGTTTTTTTTACGTTAGTAACACCTAAATAAGGGCCAGTTTCCTAGGAAGGAAACCCGGGAGGAATTTCCCCCTGTGCACGTGTGTCACTAATACGAATAAAAGCAACTTAATTAGTGATCTTAGATAAGTTGCCCCTCTTGTCTAGGGTATAACATATCCGGTGGCGTATCTACGATTGTGAGAATACGGATGCTGCTCAAGGCAGATTCGGGGACTAAGGATTTTTGTTTCTTTCTCTCTCACTCTCTCTCTCTCTATATATATATATTTGAGAATGTTACTAAATTACTTAAGATTATGTAACTATGCAAGTAATTCTAGTCTAATTGAAGTCATACGATCAGAGCCGGCCCTACTAGGGAGAACGGAGCAGCCGCTCCAGGCGCTAAGTCCTAGGGGGCGCCTCAGTGGTAAAGATAATTAAATGGTATAAATTAGGGGCAATCAAGAGGGGGCGACATAATAGGATCTCGCTCCATCCTAAAACTTGTCTCGGGCCGGCACTGCATACGATATGCACTATTATATTTATTTTTGTAACAAAACTGATTGCTTTGGCATCAAGGGGTTGCTACGGAACTATAAACATTCCCAAATAGCCCCGCAAGTGCCAATTCGTAAATTACATCAAATTAACATACATTTTCCAAGATAAGATCGTGTGCTTAATTCTACGCTTCATCTTCAGCATTTTTCGAAATTTAAGCTCTACTTCATCTTTAAAATTCACGAATCATGAAACATAATGCTTTTTTTAGGCAGGTTCACTTAGGTTTGCCGTTCCTGCATATATGATAAATTATAATTTAATAAAATTCGAGGAGGATCCAAAACAGAGTCGAATTTAGGAAATTTAGGCGTTCCCATCCCAATCATTCCCACCCTCTACTTTCGACTTGGAGATGGAATGGAGATTTTTTTAAAACCCTTTTCACCTGTGGGCACTAAGAGGGCCTCTTTAAGCAGCTATCATGGGTTCGGACAGGCCCAGAATGGGGCGGCAGGGTGGTGAGGGACGATGTCTGATATACCAGGACGGACCACACCCGAAAAATTCCCGAGAATTTTTCGACTCGTCCGGATTCACCTTGACCGCTCGGCCATCGGCTTAATAAGCATGTGAATTGTCGACTGATTGTCGACAAGTAACAGGGTAGGTTCATCATTCTTTAATAATCTCAATTCAATTCCTGTTCTTCGTACCCAGCAGATATAGTCGATAGATGAAACTGCTGCACGGTACTCGGCTTCAACGATTGAGTTCGCCATGAGACGCTGCTTTCATGAATACCATACAATTGGACCGCCCCTCATGATAAGAACTCCACTCGTAGAATGTAGACTATTGGCGTCTCCTCCGTAATCCGCATCTGTATATGCTATCAATTTTCGGATCTCGGTTAAAACATATTCCAAAATGTGTAGTTCCTCCCAGATACTGAAAAATTCTTTTAATCATCTTCCAGTGATTTGTTAAGGGTCGATTACTGAATCTACTCAGGTAATTGACGGCATAGCTTATATCTGGACGAGAGATTGTTGCTAAATAAAGTAAGCTTCCGATGACTTCGAGATAACGATTTTGTTTTTCTAGTGGCTGGTCATTGACAAGGTTTTCAGAATTCTTTTTCATTCTTGGCTCCATCGGTGTATTCACGGCGTTCACTCGATCATACCTAAATCGTTTCAAGATCTTTCTGTGTAATCAGGTTGACTCACAAAAATTCCCTCAGGCGACACTTTGATCTTCATACCTAAGTATGTCATACGTAATTGTAAAATTCTTTTATAAGTAATTTCAAACTTGTCATTCAGTAACCTCAGAATCTTGAAAATATCCTCTTCGTTTTGGGCGGCAATGAACCCCTCGTCTACGACCAATACAGTACTATTATCACACTTTTGTCGTTGTTATAATAAACGCACGGGTCATCGTCGGTATTAACGAATCCTATCGTAAGAAAAAGTGAAGAGATTTCGTCGTTCCAATCTTTGGCGGCTTGCTTTAAACCCTACAGACTCTTTTCAAGCTTGCAAACCTTTTTTGTCCCATCAGAGAATCATTCTGGCTGGTTTATATGTTCTGGCTGGTACGAGGTCTGTTCAAAAAGTATCGGACTTTTATTTTTTCCGGGTAAACCAATGATGCGCGGAAGGCCTCTTTCGGTGGAGTTGTGGAGGGGACAATCATGCACAGCCCTGAATTTTTTCCCGCCTGCAGGAAGCGTCAGTCGTTGGCAGTCGGCCTATGAGTGAGGACATGTAGTGAGCTCTCGTCGGATTCCACTAGGTTGGAAAATGACTGAACAACGTGAGCAGCGATATTACATCAAATTTTGCCAAAAACCTTGGCGATACCCAAGCGTAAACCATTCGCAAGATTCAGCAGGCTTTCGGGGACGACCCTCGAGGCCAAAAAAAACGCGGCAGGTCCGCAGCAATATCAAGGTCATGTTGACAGTTTTTTCGACTCTCGTGGGGTGGTGTATTGTGAGTACGCACCACAAGGCCAAACCTCTCTTCTTTGAGATTGGCGTGTAGGTAAGCTGTCTTGACATCAAAAACTGTTACTTTCATTTTGCTGGATGCTGCGTGACTGAACACGAGTCTGATAGATGAGTGTCTGGCTACAGGACTGAAGGTATCTGAATAATCGATGCCCTGTCTTTGCTCGAATCCCCTTACAACAAGTCTAGCTTTCATTCTGCCGTCCTGTTTACGACGTAACACCCATCGACATGTCAGAGGTCTCGCATATTTTGGAGGTTCCACCAGGCTCCAAGTCTTCAATTTGAGGCTGTCGTACTCGTTCCGCACAGCCTTGTATATCCTTTATCCTCCAAAGCCTCCTTAACTGAAATATTCTCGGTTTCTCCTATCATAGCATAGTTGTGAATAAGTCCCATCTCATAATCGCTGAATCTGGTTGGAGGTTTTAGTTTTCGACGATCTCGTAAACTTCGTTGAATTTCCTCTGGCGGTTCTGGTCCTTTCTGGAGTGATGTGTCGTGAATGATTCTGTGAACATCTATCATCTGAATCTTCTACGGTTTCGTTTTCAGTTTCGGACTCTTCTATCTTCTCTTCTGTTTCCTTTTCCTTCATGTAGGTCTTGACTTCGGCAGTGCTTCCTTTAGTTTCATTGAAAATCACATAGTAGAGCAGACGACCTCCTTCTCATCTGACAAGTAGACTTTATAACAGGGTAAATCGAGATCATATCCGACAAAGATTCCTTTCACAGACTTTCTCTTCATCTTTCTCCTTTTATGATCTTCAATCAATATATAACACTCGCAGCCGAAACTTTTCAATTTCGAGATGTTTACCATACGTCCAAACCAAAGTTCAGCAGGACTTTTATCATCTATAGAGCTCTTTCCTGTTTGATTAATGATGAACACAGCGTAGTTAATAGCTTTAGCCCAAAGATTTTCGCTTAGGTTCCTGGTATGTAAAACAGATCCAGCTGATTCCAATATGGTGCTCATCTCCCTTTCTATTCGTCCATTTTGCTGCGGTGTATACATGTTTGTCCTGGTATGTAAAACTCCAAGCTCCAATCAGTGGCGTAGCGTAGTGGGGGCGGCAGGGGCGGCCCGCTCCGGGTGGCACTTTTTAGGGGGCGGCAAAATTTCACAATAAATAATACTAATATCTTGTAAAAACTTGAACCATTTTATCATATATTTTCGTCGCACCTACGATTCGGACCGATTAAGATGAGCACGAAAAGTGCCATCATCCAGACAGTCCGCGTTTTCGGGCACAACCTGTTGGCCTTTTTTTTTCCTTGTACGAATCATTCGTATTCATATACACCTCCAATGTCCAATACAGCTAAGTCATCTAGGTTACTTACGTTACTCCTACCCAATTCTCCCTAATCGCTAACTGAACCGGCATGCACTGCACATTATTCTTCGCATTGCAAAATGACATACGCATGTGTCAGGAACTTCTGTTCGAACAAACCTCACCTGCCGTCTGGGTCAGCGATTTTAAAAAAGGTGGCAATACTAGCACGGAATTTTTCATTACTTATTCTGTGACGAAACTGAATTTTAGTTTTTTAAATTGAGATACCTAAATAACGGGGCGGCGAAATTTTCCTTTGCCCAGGGCGGCTGACATCCACGCTACGCCACTGCCTCCAATAACTCTCTGGTAGTCGAATTTTTTATTTCTGTCCCATTGTCAGACCTTAGACTCTTCATGCACATTCCTATGACCTCTCTGTGGAACATCATTTGATATACTATTTATAATTTATTTTGTATACTAGTACATTCTATATATTAACAGGACTTATTATACTGGAATTATGGATGCAGATATTTAGTCTTACGGTTTAAAAATAATGTTCTTTATTAAGTTTACCTGAACACATACACTTCAAACATGTATTTAAATATAATTAGGCAAACTAATAAAATGAATGATAACAACGGCAGAGAGATTCACCAATCATGGTTAAGCATTATAAAAAGGAGGGAGGAGGAGGTATAAAAAATGAAACAGGAAGGTATTGAAAATAAAATTAAGTAGATACTAACGAATTAAAAGAAGTAAGTGAATTGAAATAATAACTTACATAATAATTAAATTTATTTTTTAAACTGATTTTAATGTTAAAAATTAGGAATGTGTAAAATCGTATGGTTGTTGTGGATCGTAAGTTTAAGTGGAAATATAGTGAAGATCGAAAAAACAGAAGTTGTAAGAGTTTTATTGTCGGGAAAGGTCTGTGTTTTAGTTGATTGTACTGTAAAATATTTTTATTATTGTTATTTATAGAAAGTGTCGTTTAAAGGCTTGCTGAGGAGGGACGAACAAGTCCGAAACACATGTTTGAAGTGTATGTGTTCAGGTGAACTTAATAAAGAACATTATTTTTAAACTGTAAGACTAAATATCTGCATCCATAATTCCAGTATAATAAGTCCTGTTAATATATAGAATGTACTAGTATACAAAATAAATTATAAATAGTGTTAAAAAAGGACAAAAAGGCATAATAATTAATTATCATTTGATATAATTCTTCAAGTCGTTGGGCTACTGCTATTTGCTCCTTTCTATCGGCCGTTTCGATATTTGACATGTTTGCATTGGCGGTCTGAATAAACCCTTTATCCAACATTTGGATAAACGAAAATAGATTTATATGTTCCTAACATATCATTCAAACATCTTTCAGGGTTGCTGGATACCATTCCCTTCCATTAAAAGCCTCGAGTTCGACGTCACCTACTCCTATCCCATTGATTTCGGTGTTGTTCCCGAGTATCACCTTCGTATACTCCTCCAGCGCTTTGTAGTTTGTCAGCTATTCTTTCCTGAAGGTCATGTGTTGTGTGGCGGCACTATCTTGATACCAAATATCCTGTCAATTTCGTCTTGAGTTCTTGTCATTTATTATCGTTGACATCAATCCTACAGTGACAAGAGTTCGCCGTTGTCCTCTGATCTCATCTGCTTTGTTTGATTCGTCTGACCTTTGATTTATATACTCCCTTGAGAAATGGCCTTTTTGATTGCAGTTGTTACAATTATAAGTTTTTCTGCAATACTCCAAATATCTCTGACACGTCTTATTCTTGCAATATTTCTTTACGTGTTCCTTTTGTCCGCATTTGAAACATTCGACTCCTGAACTTTTCTGCTGACTTTTGTTCTTGTTACCTTGCGTTTTATGCTTTGAAATGAAAGCATTGTGTGCGGTTGATTCCTTCTCGTCTTCCTTCAATCATAAGTTAAGGTGTCTATGTTCTTGTCCATTGAATTAGCATTGTCCCATGACGTCCTGAAGTGGTATAGTTTCCGTGGCAGTATTCCGAGCATCCTTGTCATAATCCAGCTTTCCTTAATTGTTTCTCATTCAGCTTTTAAGTCTTCTGCATATTGTTGAACTGATAAACAATTCTCCACTACAGATTTGCTTGAATCATATTTATAATTAAAAAAATTTCTCTGTAACCCTTCAATTGTGAGATCGGACTTTTTACCATACAAGGTTTCTAGTTTGTGTATCATACTATACGCAGAAGTGCAATTTTCAATTTTCTTTGAGATATTTACATTTAAACCTATACAAGCTTGAGCATCTAAATCCTTTTTAATCCACGCTGCGACATCTGCCGCATTACTCGCATCGTCAGGTTTAAGAATAATTCCGCTTGCAATGTCATACAAATTCTTCGATCTCAATGTAAGATTTAGCTTAAACTTCCATGAAATATAATTAATATTTCCCTGCGAATCTTCTGATAAAGTTTCCATTTGAGGTTTCACGATATCCATATTGACAGACTAAATAATTTACTTAATTAGAAATAGTGAAGTAAATATAAAACATGAAGTGATCAACTTGTCTGACTTAATTAGTAAATCACGATCATTTACGAACACTGACGAGATTGGCCGACGATTGAAGCTCGTCAAAGATGGCGATTGCAGACGATGAACCAAGGTATGGCTGACACGTGTCTCGACACAACTTGCTGTTCTCAATTTATGTCTTTTCCTTTCTCTCAGATAAATTCGACTGTCGAGATTCATTCACGGGATCTGGGCCCATAACCTGTGGTGATTTCTAGTAACCGTGAACGAATCAAAAGACGAGATAAGATTAACGAGAACATGTATTAGAGGTCTTTTGATGGTCAGACATACAAAAAGTGAACAGATGACGCTTAACTTAAGCGCGGTTTACAATAACGAATATGATTAATCTTAACATTATGCAATTGGCTGTTTTCTGATCTCAGATGGAAAAAGTTATATTCGATAAAACCTAAGTTATTAGAATTGATTTCAGCTGTAAAATTAACGTAAATAAAAAGGAGAGAACGTCTTTATTAAGCTATGTGTTGTGGTTCCAGTTGAAACTCGTCTCTTGCTGAATAGTTGCATTGTTATTACACATACTTCGAAATAAATATTTTCATTTCCCTTTTTTTCTCCATTCAGATTTAAAAAATGGATCTCCTTCCATAAAGTCGAAATAATTTTTGCATGGATTAATTCGTATCTG
Source organism: Centruroides sculpturatus (assembly GCF_000671375.1). Classification (NCBI taxonomy): domain Eukaryota; kingdom Metazoa; phylum Arthropoda; class Arachnida; order Scorpiones; family Buthidae; genus Centruroides; species Centruroides sculpturatus. Next base: position 391,432 of record NW_019384415.1, on the reverse strand, counting down.
GTTTTACCGGAATAATAAAACTAGATACGAATACGTTCGTCTATAAGGGAGAGCCACAGCAATTGTTTGACTTTGAAATCTTCTGTCAGAACTTCCTTGTTGAGGCAAGATACCTCTCCTGGGGTCCCCAAGAAGATCGCTGACGTCTATCGATGAAAAGTGATAGTTGAAGGCTGTAACCCAGTTATTGTTGGTGACTGTATTTGTACAGCTAGCATGAGCCTCAATAGATAGATTTTATAAAAAAGAAAAGACGTTGAAATGTATGCTATTTATGCATGGGCGAATTTGCGTTTTTCCTGACCTAGGGCTTATTGAAGTCCAATGGAGCTCCATTTTTGTTAGATTAAACATCTCTAAATTGGGGTTTAAAATAATACTATAAATAAAACAAATAATATAATAATGATAATTTATAGTAACTATTTTTTACTATACGGTAAGTGCTCATTGTTAAAGAAAAGTATTAAAAATTTATAATTCAATTTTTTGGGTCATTGACATTCTGAGGCACAGGGCCTATTAGTCCCTTTGTAGATCCGCCCACTCATGCATTTAGTTCCTAAAAACGAACAATAAATAAATAAATAAATAAATAAACGTTTCTAAAAACAGTGAGATGTTTTATCGTTACCAAAAATAAAAATGCATGTAATTTACATATAAATATTCGGAATGAATTTAGGCAAAATAAAAATGTATTTAGAATACCAACGGGCATCACAAATTTTTCATAGATTTGTTTAACTGCACCTATAGTACGGTCTATAGTAAGAGTCCACAATACAAGAAAACGTTAAAATATTTGCTGTCATTAATTTCGAAAAATAAAATTTTATGTTTTATTATTCTTTGTGTTTTCAATTATCTGGGATATATACTATGTTTTAAACTATCAAGTGCTTAGGATCCCTAAAAGTAGTCTTAATCCGTCCTACGTATAAAGGCAATATTTCCAATTAAAACAGGAGCAGGAATATTTACAAGTCTATGCTAAATGACTTGACTAAATCAAATACGTGTAAAAAATACTCCATTCTACCTGGGACAATCACAAACGAGTTCTAAATTTACGCATTTGATTTGTCAAAAGAAGCCAAATAAGAAAGAGTAAAAGTTTTTCGAATTTTTAACATTTATTCTCAAACTATAAATTGTGTTTTTCTTCTTAAGATACAAATCACAACGATTTCTTTCCTTTCGTTCGGACACAACGAACGTACGTCATTCTTAATCACAATAAAGATTGGATTCATTTTATTTGCAATCGCTTCTAATTGTCTATGCATAGTAGTTTTGAAATACACGAATAATTTTAATGAAAACCAAAATAGTCCTCGTTAAAAATACCTGACGTAAGATCTCAAACATTGCATTTTTTTTATATTTTATAAACAGAAGATAACGCTACAATAAATTCTCTCATTTTCTTCTTCTTCATCTCTCGTAGTCTCATCTCGAAAACTGTATGCTGGGATATAAAAATTTGTATCCTTCATAACTACTATTAAGTTCGAATTTACTTCCTTTTCAGGAATCTTAACTAAAAATTTATAAAAGCTGCGTTTCGGCAATAAATTCATTTTTCTTAAAAACAAAAGCCCATCTCTCAAGCAAATGCATTTTTCGTACAGAAAATCATGCGAATATGCCGACTTCACACCGACCAAAACATTTATCCCTTTAGGATTCATGTGGATTATTGGAAGTTTAATTGTATGTGCGTAACAGTTTTCACAGAACCATACGTCAGCCATAAATTGAAAATTTGGTTTCATACTAATGCACGCATTTAACTGATGACGTGCTCTTTGATTTATGGCAAGAATTGAGGATAAATCATTAATATTTCGGCGTTTACCATTAGCAGATATTGTTTTTTGAAGGAGCGCCACGTTTTTCTCGGTGAGATATTGTCGAATGGATTGAACTTCCTCTTCTGTTAAAATCTGATCTTTAATAAAATTGTCCACAATCTGTTTTAAACTATCTGGATCTAGAACAAAAAATCTGATGAAAGAGATGAAAGGTTTCATTACGTCTCTCTTCGATATGTTGGCATTTGTTTTTCTCAATTTGAGAAATGTTTTTTCGACCCACATGCGAAGTCCCATCAACAAATCAAATTCCTCCAGCGATCGGTATAGGGGGCTCGTTAATAACTTGTGAATAGTAGTTTCTTCGCACGATCGGAAATAATCGGTACGGAAAATACTTCTGTCAGAGAAAAGGAATTGATTGAAACAAGCACGTTGCAATTGCTTTTCATTGTATTTGCAAGCTAAATCGTGGACACGACAAACATGTGTACTGTGAGTCAACCTGACGAGATAATAGAAACTTATACTTTCTAAATGGCTAATGAAGTAACGTTTGCTGAATAAATACATTTGAAATCCGCTATCCGCAGAAGTAAATTCAGGAATTTTGTTATCCAAAAATCTGAAATTGTAGAAAGATTTAAATGTTTATAAATAAAATAATTCTATGATACGCTTCTTGTCTAGTCTTGGTATATATCATACTTATGAGCACTATGTTTCGTACAGAAAAACTTTTTGGAAAAATAAAGAGATTTTCTAAGGCTTATATTGTGTCCAGTGACGGTGTAACAAGTCTAACAATAAAGAAGGCCAACATAGTGCTCACAAGTATATATATAAAATGATTTATATAATTGTTTGTTATTTTACGTTTACTCGCTTAAAAACACATCATGTTCTACCACAGAACTTTTTCTTAATAAGCGAAGACATTTCAGCCTGCATTTCAGACTGCAGCCATTCAGGTCATATTCTTATAAATCAATGTTTAATTATGCACGTCGAGATTGCGGCATCGCTAATTCATATGACTAATCTTTTATGGGTAAAATTGCAGATTTAAATGGTAAAATTGCGTTGTGAATGACATTGTTGCGACCTTAACAGAGCTGGCTGTAGAGCATGCCAATACGAACCATACCTTTAAATGTGACCCTTTCCGAAATCAATCTCTCTGAATGATGCGACTGGGGCCTTATCAGGCGATCCACACTATGTCAAAGGAATAAAACGTCAAAAGAAAACGACGACAGTTAGAGAGATAAGTGACACGTAAACTGATTTCGAGAAGCCTAGCTTTCGAAGGATTGACAGTTCCTTTGACATTTTTACACATACGGGCATGGACTACAGCTCTGAAAAGCTTCCAATTGCCTCATTTAGAATTGCAATTTCGCCATATCAATTCAAATAAATATTCTTTATTTCCTAATGTTAACACGAGAATCTACAGTTAAATATAACTTTAAAAATACATTTTTGTGTAGAAATAAATTACCAATTATTATCCACAAAACGATTGGTTTTAAAAATATTCTAAATATTTTCCGCGATATTTCAAAACGGTCAAGAGACTTTCTTCATTAAACACGATTATCTTTTAATATATATTCATACTGAAGACAAATTAAGTGACTTATAAAATAGATCTGACAAACCTGGCGAATTGGTTGAGCATTTCTAATGTCAGAGGTACTTTTAGAAGAAACTTCATTTCGTTCGGACAAACCATTATGGAATATTTCAACAATCCCGCCTTTTCCTCCAATGAATTTAGTGACACGACGACAGATTCTCCACTATCATTGACTATAGTCACTTTGTAATAGTTGAATGTTCCTTCCTCTTCTACGTTCGACATTTTCTCCTAATACTAAAGAGGAAATTGAAATAATAATAAATGAAGGTTGTCAGAACCAATACTAAATACCACTCGACAATTTCCTCAAAGTCCAACAATTCCACCACTCTTAAATCACCAGATACACGATTTGTGAAAGCTGCTTCAGTTTATATGCAAATGAGATTATTTAATGATTGATGGTGATTACTTTTAAAAAGCACTATTATATATAAATATTTACATTTAATTCTATAAATTCTTTTGTAAGTAAATGGTTTAACTTTTTAATACTATTTATGTAAACAAAAAGAAAAAAATATTTTTGCGGGAATTGTTTGTATACGGCAACGAGACACGTGAGTGATCTGTCTTTCGTGGAATGACTTCCGGGAGGGATTTTAAAGGGTACGTGGCCACTATTTATGCGTTAAACACGTGGAGAAATCCCGGAAAATCGCACGTGGCAAGCCCATCCTGGCAAGCTGAGAATCCACGACCACGATCTCTGTTTAGAGGTTTAATGGGGAATAAAGTACAGTATACAAATTAGCACTTGTATTCATTCACTGCTTCAATTGTTTACTAATTTCAGACCTTATAGAATCTATTTTGTTTTTAAATACAAAGTTTTTTGAATTGATTTCAGCTGTAAAATTAACACAAATTCGAATGTTACTGAATTTTTTTTATGTTAAAATTTTAATTAAGAGTTTTAAAAATCAGAAAATTTAAATTAAAGTGAATTAATGAGATTTGTAAGTTTATTTAATTACATATGAATAATAGAATTGATTTCTAATTAAAATTAATTAATTTCCTGGTAACATTTGGTGAAGCCATCTGTTATGATATTTTATTTTAAATACATTTATATTTTTAACTATTATAAATGGCAAAAAGCTTAATTTTGAGAATAGGGATGGGTTTTATAAAAAAAAAAAAATGTAAACGCTAATAAAAGAGTAAAATCGTCATTGAGTTTGACCCTACTGGAGATACACGACTCCCATTATTTCCCCATCCCCTCGATCTTTAATCACCAGAATTTAATAGCATCAATCTTCCTAATAAATAAATCTTAAATATTTCAGAAATTTTCAACAAAAAGCACAGAGTTTTTAAGCTTAGAAGAGGATGAAAAATCCCGTCCCCCACAATCACTAACAACCATACATATTTTTTTACATTTCACCACGTTTCGAGGTCCTGAGTCGAAAAATGTAAAAATATGGGGATCATTGTTTGACCGATCGCCATACTTTTCCTCTGTTATACACAACAGTCAGGAAAGTAAAAATCCAGCAACGAAGTGCGTAACTTTCGTTGCTGTTATCATCTCTTTAAAAAAATCTCTTATTTTAATCATAATAAATAAAATTGTGTATGGCGCTATCTGTTGTGAAATTTCATTATGGAAAACTTTTTATATTATTGATTATTATAAAATGGCGAAAAGGTTAATTTTGAGAATAGGGATGAGTTTAAAAAGAAAATTGTAAATGATAATAACGAGCAATAGCTTTAAGTCTGACCCTTCTCGAGATATGACACTACCCAATCTATCTCGCCACCCGGTGACCTTCAACCACCAAAATTTAATATAAATCTCCTTATATACAAGTCATCATGCCAAATTCCGTTCTAATCCATTTCTAAATCTTTACCTCATTCTGAGATATTAAATGTAACATACACACAAACAGAACTTGTTGGATTTAGGAGGCTTTAAAATGTGGAGAGATGCAAAAATCCAGAGTCGAGGAGGATCCAACCTATTTTGAAATACTCTTGGCTATTCCAATTATGGTTTCGGAGTTTCACACCTCCAGCAGCCTTGCTTTGTTTTATTATTTACATTGTCCAGCTTATAGACTGTAGGCATATTGGCACACCCAATCACTGACTAAAGTATTTGCTAGTTCCTTTAGTGTAATATATAAAAAAGAGGGAGGTCAAGCCACCGTAATCACCCACAGATGTGTAGAATCCTTTTAAGAATCTGAGTTACATGTTATAATCTCCTTGCAAGTGGTTCAGTTCATTGTCAGGAGATTATTACACATTGAAATGATCACTGCCCAAGGTTACTTCAGTCTGTCTGGTTTAGGCTGCCTACTTTATCCCTAGTAGGAAAATGTCTTTTCTATTCCAGTTTCTCAGGACAGATGTGGTCATTCCAGTGCACAAGAGTTCTTTAAATTTAAGCACCATTCCACCTTGGAGATATAAGGGTGTTAAAGGTCTTAAAGGATATAAAGGTGTTAAAGGTACAGTGGGGAATGGTTCTGCCAACCATCAATCAGTGGGATCCTGTAGTTCACTGCAGGAAAGATTTTGGCTATGGAAATGTGACTCTTTACTCATTGGTTTCATTATGCAGGTTATGATCCTCATTTCTGAGCTTTAAATACTTGGTGCCAGCACCAAAACCCAATCTTCCTCCTGACAAACCTTTTTCTTGGTTTACCTTGAATGTAAGTGACTGCATTTGTCTGCTCTTTCAATGTTTAAATATTAGTCTTGTATCACCAGAAAGGATACAGAGTTTGAGGCATGTCTCAGATTCCAGGGGTAAGGTTCTCAGTTTCTCAGCCAATGTAGGCCTTGAATCCAAGAGTTCTGGCATCTTTTGAGACTAGTCACTTACAGAAACAATGACTAGCATCTTTCTGTAAGTGATGACAAGCCACTGCAAATGGGGTATCAGGATAAACTGCTGAAACAGTGCTCTTAATGTAAAGTGGGATGCTGTAATAGCTGTGAAACATGTGAAAACATGGAAGCAAATACTCATAAGCAAAGAGTATCATTACTTGCTCATGACTCCAATCTCACCCAACTTTTTTAACAGAAAAGTTCTAAATTTAATGATCAGACAGCAGAATTGACAAATTCATCATGGTGTAAAGTTACATCACAGTTATTTATCCATAGAATGTGGAAGTAAAGTTAGCAATTCCATATTTCCTGACTCGATGGCTTGTAAAAATATGACTTGGGCGTACAAAAATTGAATCTATTATGCAAAACGTATTAGCTCCCCATGCTCTTGAATTATTTATATCTGTTGGGAAACATTTACCATTTAATGTTGTCACAGATGCTTCCAATAAAGGTACTAAAAAATTATTTCCAATCGCCATTCGTTATTTTCATTTGATTAACGACAAGTGATCTACTGTGCATGCTTTGATAGATTTTAAACAAACATGAAGTGAAACTTCTGAAGAAATTTTTAATATAAAATCAACAATTGAAAATATCACCTCATTTGGAGCTGATAATGCACCGGTCAATTTTGGATGTAAATCTTTGGTTTTTACGAAATTAAAAACAATTAACAATAATTTAATAAAAGCTAATTGTAACTGTCATATTCTCCATAATACTGCTAAATATGCATTAAAAACAATGAAATATGACGTGGAAAGTTTAGTGCTAAAAGTCTATAACGAATTTTCATCGAGTACCTGCAACGCCAAAGAATTAAGAAATTGTTTCGACTTCCTAGATCAATCATATTATGAAACATTGAAGCATATTTCTACTATATGAGCAAGCTTATATAAAGCTATTGAAAGGTTACTGAAAAACTGGCCTGCTATTACCCTTTATTTTATAAATCAGAGAAGAAGAATGTAATCCTACAATCTGGATATTTGTGCAAGATCATGAAAATAGTATTAACGATGGAAAATCCTTACCAGAACTGATGTTATATTTCGTATATTCCTTTTTACATATTTTTCAAAAATACATATTATTTCTTGAATGAGAAAACGTTGACGTCACCGAATTACATACCGTTTTTACAAACGATATAGGTCAAAGAAAAGAACAGTGCTTTTACGATTTTATTGTTAATTAATCAGGCTCTTTTGAATTTTCCAGCAATTAAAAAAAGCTATTCAAATAAGAAGCCGATAAGTTGTACTCACGAGCATTGAAATGTTTACATGACTGCTATGATTTTGAAAATGCATTTTTATTTCAGTTCAAAATGTTAATTTAAAAAATAATGTTCCAACTATACAAGACTGCTGTGAACTTAATAAATATATAAACAAAATTGATTTCAAAGTAAAAAGGTGACGATGTTTTTAATAAACTTTGCATAATAAAGGAAAGAGTAAGAAATTTGGAGGACAAATTAAAAGCAAAAATATATAATTCACAGTTATGGGCATTTTTATTAAAAAACGAAACGTTCCAAACGTTCAAATGATAATTGAATTTATAGGTATTATTCCAACTTCTAATGCGTACATTAAAAGATGTTTCTCTTCAATGAATAACTTATGGTGGGATAAAAGAAACAGATTAATAATTATTTTTGGATTTGCCACATGTAATTATTGTATTACCTTAATAATATATTATGTATGTTTACCTTCTAATAAAAAATATATATTTCTATTCACAATAAAGAAACCTTTTTTTTTTTTTTAATTTTAAGTATAACATCCTAATTTTAAAATGTCCGGGTCAGCAATTTTGAAAAGGTGGCAACATGAGTCTACTGTGAAGAGGTAAAAGACGATCTTCTTAAATTCTACGTCTTGAGGCTTGACGATCTCCGAAAATTGCACGAAATTCGTTTGAATAAGTCGATTAATATCTTTTTCTTCCATTTTCGGCCATCGGATGAAATAAATCAAATTCGATTTATTTCGATTTCGATTTCGATTTATTTCGCCCAATATTATTTCGCTTTTCAGAAAGATTCCTCGGAGGCCATAGGGGTTGCACGTTTCGCGTATTAACGCAACACCAAACTGGATAAAGTTAATGTTAAAAAGACCGAAAAACTTTTATAATACGGCGGAATGAAAATGAAATCCCATGCAATGGGGAAACCGACAGAGAGGATAAACAGATTGAGCCAGGGAGAAGCGATCATTCTTTCTCTTTGATTTTCTGGCTTTTTAAAGGATCTCTCCCCTAATTTTTAATTTCATCGGTTAATCAATTCGATACTTCCATTCGACTTCGTCCGCAAGTGTTGATCCAACTTTGAAACTTTTGCCCGTATCTCACTGGCGGCTAAGAATGTCTTTATTACTTACAACGCGACGATTTTGCTTTCAAAGGAATTTGGATTTTGCTACATTTATTTCCAAAATGTTCTCATGTCTACGAGAGTCAGAGTCAAAGCTGGACTTTTCCGATTGACATTCTAAACATTCCAATCTGTTAGTTCGCGTTGACCCGTCACCTCACCGGGCAGCAATTTAAAAAATTGCAGACCGGTAGAAAATTGTGAAAAAATCAAATTTCTTCTACACTTAATTTTTAATTTTTTTGAAATATTATAAATACTGATATTGTTATTATATATTGTATATTATTATAACAATATGAACTGTACATATTTTTACGTAATAATAAGGTCGTGTGCTTAACTCTACGCTTCAACATTTTTCGAAATTTAAGCTCTACTTCATCTTCAAAATTGACGTATCATGAGACAATGCTTTTTTACGCAGGTAACACTTAGAATTGCCGTTCCTGCATTGCATGCATTATACTGTATGTAAATTATTATTTAATAAAATTTGAGGAGGATCCAAAACAGTTGAATTTAGGAAATTTAGGCGTTCCCATCACTATCATCCCCACCGCCTATTTTCGAGTTGAAATGGGGATTTTTTTTAAAACTCTTTTTGCCCTGTGGGCACTAAGAGGGCCTATTTTAATAAGCGTATCATGAGTTCGGCCAGTCCCACAATGGGACGGCCGGCTGGTAAAGAACGGGCCTGACATATCAGGACGAACCACCTCCCAAAAAGTATCTGGGGATTTTTTCGACCCGTCCGGATTGAATTCCAGGATCCCCAGAGCGGTAAGCTGTTACCTTGACCGTTCGGCCATCCGGCCTAAATGATGAAATGAAGATAAACTTAATATTGTGAAAATAATAAAATGGCGTATAATTTATAAATATTTGGAATAAATATTTATAAATTATAATATATATTAGCATATAATTACGGCATCAAGGAAAGGGGTAACCACAAATCTTTAATTGTTTAATTTACCAGGGACCATATGGTGCAGCTGAATCAGGGTCCATAATAAATGAAAAAAATTAAAGTATTTGCGGCGTCATTCATTTAGAAAAATGCTTTATTATTATTTATATTTTGAATTACATACACACTATATGGGGTACCGAAATCTTGAGTGTTTTTATGGTCTGTAAATAATAGTCTCAATCTGGTCCTACGTATAAAGGAAATATTTTCTTATTAAATACCAGAAGGAATATGTTCAACTGTACTGGAGCAATCGTCAGATTACTAATACCAGTGGCGAGCCGTCATTGAAAGCGGTGGATGCGCCGCTTCCCTCGTACAGTTGAACCCCCTATAACGCGGTAGATACGTTCCACTTTATAAGAATTTCGCGTTGTAGGAATCCTTAAATATATGAGCCAATCACAGCCCGGCACGTGTGCAGTTTACGGACTACGGCTATTTGAAAGATTTTCCCCATAAAATTAATCGATTATAAACTAATTTGACTCAACATTTCCAAAATACGTAAAATTTTTTGGGAATAATCCATATAAACTATGCTATAAACAAAAAAATTGTAGGATTACTTACCAAGTGTGCACCGTTCGACGTCACCATTGCTTAAGCTTGTTTTCGTCGCGGAGCAGCGCACCAAACGGCGAGCGCGTTTTCTAATAAGTTATTTTTCTGCAAAAAATTCGCTGAACTTTGGAGACATCATTAATAGAAATAATTTTTATGGCCGTTGAATAAGAAATGTTTTTTCACAAGAAATGTATAAAATTACAGTACTGTATTAGACTTACAGTACCTAATTTATATACTGTACAGACGATAGTAAACTCAAATTACCTGCCTAAACTCTCCATAGCGTGAAAGTACAGTAGACCACCCTATAACACTGTAGATAATTCCGTGTTATATGAATTCCATGTCACTTACGAGTCACTTAGATTTTAGAACTACGCGAGCCATTCACAGCCTGGCACACGTATTTGTAAAATCTAAGTGACTCGTACAACATGGAATTCATATAACATGGAATTATCTACAGCAGGGATGAGCAACACGCGGCCCGCGGGCCGCTTGCGGCCCGTTAAACATGTTTATGCGGCCCGCCAAGCATGTTTAAAATTGAATTTATTTTATTGACTTTCTCCCATCAATATATTGTTATAAAATTAATTATAATAAAATGGTAGTACATACTAAACCGAAACAATTTTTTGTGACGAGTTACTCACTTGTCGGCGACTTGTTCAAACATGCAANTTAATTTCGAAAAATAAAATTTTATGTTTTATTATTCTTTGTGTTTTCAATTATCTGGGATATATTACTATGTTTTAAACTTTCAAGTGCTTAGGATCCCTAAAAGTAGTCTTAATCCGTCCTACGTATAAAGGCAATATTTCCAATTAAAACAGGAGCAGGAATATTTACAAGTCTATGCTAAATGACTTGACTAAATCAAATACGTGTAAAAAATACTCCATTCTACCTGGGACAATCACAAACGAGTTCTAAATTTACGCATTTGATTTGTCAAAAGAAGCCAAATAAGAAAGAGTAAAAGTTTTTCGAATTTTTAACATTTATTCTCAAACTATAAATTGTGTTTTTCTTCTTAAGATACAAATCACAACGATTTCTTTCCTTTCGTTCGGACACAACGAACGTACGTCATTCTTAATCACAATAAAGATTGGATTCATTTTATTTGCAATCGCTTCTAATTGTCTATGCATAGTAGTTTTGAAATACACAAATAATTTTAATGAAAACCAAAATAGTCCTCTTTAAAAATACCCGACGTAAGATATATATATAAAAAAAGGAAATTTTTGAGATTTTAAAAATAGAAGACAGTGCTACAAAGAAATTTCACATTTTCTTCTTCACTTGTAGTCTCATCTGGAAAATTGTAGGCTGGGATGTAATCATTTGTATCCTTCATAACTACTATTAAGTTCGAATTTACTTCCTTTTCAGGAATCGTAACTAAAAATATATAAAAGCTGCGTTTCGGCAATAAATTCACTTTTCTTAAAAACAAAAGCCCATCTCTAAAGCAAATGCATTTTTCGTACAGAAAATCATGCGAATATGCCGACTTCACACCGACCAAAACATTTATCCCTTTAGGATTCATGTGGATTATTGGAAGTTTAATTGTATGTGCGTAACAGTTTTCACAGAACCATACGTCAGCCATAAATTGAAAATTTGGTTTCATACTAATGCACGCATTTAACTGATGACGTGCTCTTTGATTTATGGCAAGAATTGAGGATAAATCATTAATATTTCGGCGTTTACCATTAGCAGATATTGTTTTTTGAAGGAGCGCCACGTTTTTCTCGGTGAGATATTGTCGAATGGATTGAACTTCCTCTTCTGTTAAAATCTGATCTTTAATAAAATTGTCCACAATCTGTTTTAAACTATCTGGATCTAGAACAAAAAATCTGATGAAAGAGATGAAAGGTTTCATTACGTCTCTCTTCGATATGTTGGCATTTGTTTTTCTCAATTTGAGAAATGTTTTTTCGACCCACATGCGAAGTCCCATCAACAAATCAAATTCCTCCAGCGATCGGTATAGGGGGCTCGTTAATAACTTGTGAATAGTAGTTTCTTCGCACGATCGGAAATAATCGGTACGGAAAATACTTCTGTCAGAGAAAAGGAATTGATTGAAACAAGCACGTTGCAATTGCTTTTCATTGTATTTGCAAGCTAAATCGTGGACACGACAAACATGTGTACTGTGAGTCAACCTGACGAGATAATAGAAACTTATACTTTCTAAATGGCTAATGAAGTAACGTTTGCTGAATAAATACATTTCAAATCCGCTATCCGCAGAAGTAAATTCAGGAATTTTGTTATCCAAAAATCTGAAATTGTAGAAAGATTTAAATGTTTATAAATAAAATAATTCTATGATACGCTTCTTGTCTAGTCTTGGTATATATCATACCTGTGAGCACTATGTTTCGTACAGAAAAACTTTTTGGAAAAATAAAGAGATTTTCTAAGGCTTATATTGTGTCCAGTGACGGTGTAATAAGTCTAACAATAAAGAAGGCCAACATAGTGCTCACAAGTATATATCTAAAATGATTCATATAATTGTTTGTTATTTTACGTTTACTCGCTTAAAAACACATCATGTTCTACCACAGAACTTTTTCTTAATAAGCGAAGACATTTCAGCCTGCATTTCAGACTGCAGCCATTCAGGTCATATTCTTATAAATCAATGTTTAATTATGGCACGTCGAGATTGCGGCATCGCTAATTCATATGACTAATCTTTTATGGGTAAAATTGCAGATTTAAATGGTAAAATTGCGTTGTGAATGACATTGTTGCGACCTTAACAGAGCTGGCTGTAAAGCATGGCAATAGGAACCATACCTCTAAATGTGACCCTTTCCGAAATCAATCTCTCTGAATGATGCGACTGGGGCCTTATCAGGCGATCCACACTATGTCAAAGGAATAAAACGTCAAAAGAAAACGACGACAGTTAGAGAGATAAGTGACACGTAAACTGATTTCGAGAAGCCTAGCTTTCGAAGGATTGACAGTTCCTTTGACATTTTTACACATACGGGCATGGACTACAGCTCTGAAAAGCTTCCAATTGCCTCATTTAGAATTGCAATTTCGCCATATCAATTCAAATAAATATTCTTTATTTCCTAATGTTAACACGAGAATCTACAGTTAAATATAACTTTAAAAATACATTTTTGTGTAGAAATAAATTACCAATTATTATCCACAAAACGATTGGTTTTAAAAATATTCTAAATATTTTCCGCGATATTTCAAAACGGTCAAGAGACTTTCTTCATTAAACACGATTATCTTTTAATATATATTCATACTGAAGACAAATTAAGTGACTTATAAAATAGATCTGACAAACCTGGCGAATTGGTTGAGCATTTCTAATGTCAGAGGTACTTTTAGAAGAAACTTCATTTCGTTCGGACAAACCATTATGGAATATTTCAACAATCCCGCCTTTTCCTCCAATGAATTTAGTGACACGACGACAGATTCTCCACTATCATTGACTATAGTCACTTTGTAATAGTTGAATGTTCCTTCCTCTTCTACGTTCGACATTTTCTCCTAATACTAAAGAGGAAATTGAAATAATAATAAATGAAGGTTGTCAGAACCAATACTAAATACCACTCGACAATTTCCTCAAAGTCCAACAATTCCACCACTCTTAAATCACCAGATACACGATTTGTGAAAGCTGCTTCAGTTTATATGCAAATGAGATTATTTAATGATTGATGGTGATTACTTTTAAAAAGCACTATTATATATAAATATTTACATTTTTTTAGCGTTTACACAAGCTCACTACAAAGTACATACGGATGTTAACAACTACTTTGTACAAATGATACCTTTTTAAATCCACGATTGGAATAACAAACCAGAAAAATTAGTTATCGAGACTCGAATTTTACAGGAAGAAAATGGTAAAAATTTAAATTAAGAAAAAACTGTTTAGGAAATATAAATAGACGTAGTTTAGAATCGAATGGAAATATGAATGAAAAATAGAAAAAAAAAATTAGTGGTTATTAGTCTCGAACGTGTGTGGGTCTAGTTATAAGAGCAAAAAAGTAAGCTGTTAAATGATAAAAAAAAATCTAGTTTGTAAGAGCATTAATCGTATCCAGTCTTACATGATAAAATAAGAGGACATATCCGGGGAAAAGAGGACGCAAGATAACCCTCAGTTACCCAATTGGCATATTACTCGTATATAGCCTACCTGTGTGACACCCGTACACATATTATATACCTATATACAATAGACTTGCACAGCATTTTAAGAGAGTATATAAAGGGAAGAGAAGACATTAAAATTTATCCATATGTGTAAATTTTGCTATTTTTTTCTATTTTCAACAAATATTGCATAATGTAAAGGTGCATTTGTTTTTATGAAAATAATGCACACTTTTACGTAAGCTTGACGTCATTTCTTTATTTTTTTTATAATGGGGAAGCGTATAGTGACGTCAAATTGACGTAATAGTGTGCATTATTCTCGTAAAACCAAGGCGTCTTACAATGTAGTTTATATTTGAATAAAAAAAATTTAATTATGATCAAACTTTTTTCGATGAGTGTTACATTTTGAAGACATGCCAAAAAAAAAATTCAAGAACTGAAATTGCTACAATTTTATTATAGACGTAAAACAGAGAACGTAAGTTTCAGAAAACAAAGTACTGTGAGTTTCTACTTTTTATACACAGAAAATTTTGCCAATTCTAGCCAATAGCAAGTCTCGCGACGTTCACAGTAGCCACGTGATTCACATTCGAAAAATGGCGGATTTTCTGCTATCACGTGTAAGAACTAGATGCTCAGAGGTGTGGCATGATTTACAACAATCCCGAAACTTATGTTTTTTTTAACAAAAAGCATTTATTCTGATAAAAAAGCAGCTCTATATTCATTTCCGATATTAATATCATAAATTTAAAATCCTTTTCCCGTATATTATATCGAGTTCATAGCATGACTTCTCACGTAGGAGGGAGCAAATATCCCCCCTCTGTGTTTATAAAGTCCAAATTTTTAATGTAAGTTCATGGATTGAAGGGTCATCAAATTAGGGTATTGGTTTCTTTTATAAATCTCTTACGTCATAATTTCAGTTTACGTTGTACGTTGTTGCCTCAAAAACAGAACATTTCTTTCCTCCCTGCAACGATTTTATATACAGTACGTTTGTACTTAGACTCGAATGACTTGTCTACTCCATGATTATTATTATTAGGTTCACAACTGCTAACTCGTATAGACTATAATTATTGAATATTATTTTTCTGATTACTTTTCAGTAATAAATTTCTCTCGTTACTAATTTAAGGATACATTTTTATGAACGTTCCTAGTATTGACTTTATAGAAATTTCAATGGATAAATATTATGAAGATATAAAAACAAATTCTGTACATTTTTTTTTCTCCGTTTGTCTGACCTTTTTTAAACTTTAAATCTGCAGTTTTTATTGTGGATATTAATCGTAAAATTAGTATTAAATCACATTCTATTTGTTGCTTCCAACGCTTACATAAACGCTTAACTATGAAAGCTGAAGTTTTTGTCGATTCGTGTGTTTCTGTCCTCTAAATTTCGCAGAAAACATTCTCTAATTAGCAAAACTTTTGAGTAATTTTACAATTTTATATAATTGATGGCAACTCTAACCAAATTTTCTGTTTTATACGTCTACTTATACGGACATTCGGATAAAAATAAAAATATACAATACACGAATATTTATTTATAAAATTAATTAGTGATAATACCTTAAAAATAAACAAGAGATAAAGAGAAGAGTGCTGAAAATTGCCACTAGAGGCGCTAGTAGGTTTAAAAGGTAAAAAAAGAAAGGCAGGTGGTCGAACGCGTACAGTCGGCAGTGCATATTCTAGCGTGGAGAAGGTGGGATGTTAGAGGCGGCGATATTCGTTTATTATTCAGCATGAATTCTGCTAAAGAGATTGATAGAAGGCGACAGGCGGCGATGAAACAGATAGAAGATGCTAAAGATGAAAATTATTTCAAGAAAGTTCGGGTGAGTACGAGCCGGTGGCAAAGTGATTGTCCGGTATTACCCGTGTTAAAATCAATACTTTTAGCTTTTGTTATTGTTCGCGTAGTGTTTTAGCTCCGTTATNTACGTGTAGCTACCTCATCAATTCCGGCTGATATTGATCAGCTTGTATCGAAAAAACAGTGCCAAATTTCTCATTAAAAATTTCAAGTAAATTCGTTTTTCTGTTCTTTTCTTGTTTGTTTTTATTTTGCATTAAAATTTGTATATGAAACCTTTACTTTTTTTTCAATTTTATATTTTTTTATTCTAATGTTTATTATAAATAAAGTTTTGTAAATTATTAATAAGTGTTACTTTATGTGCGGCCCGCCAAAAAATTTTAAAATTTAAATTGGCCCATTGACTAAAAAGGTTGCTCACCCCTGATCTACAGTGTTATAGGCGGGTCTACTGTTGTTCGGCTGCTCGTCCACTATTGGTCCATATTCGACCAATCCTGTCGCGACACGAGTCGGCGATGACGTTTTAGAGCATTTTACGAGTCTCTTTTAGCGTCTTTATTAGGGTTTCTTTCCCGGGATCCTGGGATCCCGTTTTCCCGGGATTCCTGCCGTTTATTCCCTACGAGAAAAATCCCGGGAAAATAAAATTTACCGGGAAATCTCGCATTTCAATAATAATTTATGATGTCAGGTTTTCTTTCTATTATTTATTATACGAAAAGTTACATCTTGAAGACTCACCTAAGAGAGAAATTTTGAGATTTTATGCTGCATATTATTACATATGTTTTACAAGTCTCTACTTGTTAGTTCATGTAATATCTATGTATTGTGTTTGCGCGTCATTGAACAGCGGAGCACTCGCTGAAAGTAAATATCACTCATCGCACTTTAGTTTATTTTTTATTTCATCTTTAGAAATAAAATAGTATTTTTTTCGTAATCATCAAAACTCCCAATGAAACGCTTTATTTTACTTTCATCTTATAATGTAGGAGAACATAAATTAATTGAGCCTAANAACTTTGGAGACATCATTAATAGAAATAATTTTTATGACCGTTGAATAAGAAATGTTTCTTTTCACAACAAATGTATAAAATTACAGTACCGTGTTAGACTTACAGTGCTTAATCTAGGCATATATACTGTACAGACGATAGTAAACTCAACTTACCCGCTTTAATTCTCTGTAGCGTGTAAGTAGTTCGGCTGCTCGTCCACTATTGGTCCAGATTCGACCAATTCTGTCGCGACACGAATTGGCGATGACGTTTTACCGCATTTTACGAGTCTTTTTTAGAGTCTTTATACGAATACGGTCGCAATTTTTTCGCCGCGATATACGAATCCGCGTTATATGAACCCGCGTTATAGAGGGTCTACTGTATTTTCTAAAAAATAAATACATATTAATTTTAATTATATGAAAATAATCGCACTTTATTTTATTATAACCGCATTATGTATCTTATTACAAATTTCTATACTAAACGTGAAAAAAAAGATAAGATTGCTATTTATATTCGAATATTAGTGGCGGAGTGGAAACGATGTATTGTCAGCATCCAAAAAGCCAGATTCGCGCATGCGCTTTACAGATTACCAACCTCACCCGGTTTAGCTGGTGGAAGCCTAGGACCTTTGGTGGATGCTACACGTATACCGCATCCAATTCTATCCGGGGCTGGTTCTGGGCTGTTAGCCGTCTGCCCGCTAGATATTTGCCGCCCTCACCCGATTACGTGAATCACGAGTAGATTTATAACTTATCCCAACCGTTAAGAATTTAATGGTATGTTTTTATGATAGTTCTGTATAGTTGACAGGAGTTAAAAAGAATCTATTAAAATATTTGATATTTTTATTCCGCTCTCCCATTTTATATTACTCACGGGTTTCAATGTTAAACCAGTGATATTACGATTTCGTATGTCCCATAAGGGGATTAGAAAAAAACGTGTACAATTCTTGTATAATGTTAAAAAATTAACCGTTACTTTGACAGCATCATTTACAACTAAATTTAATGAATGAGAGAGATGCACGAGGTACAGAAAAGGCTCTAGAATTTATTTTCCTTAAATTTACGATTTATGTATCCGTTGTCATAAAAATTTGTCTTTCCACTTTTTTCCCGAGACTACAAATATTCGAGTACTGTACAAAGTAACCGGTTTCGGCTTTATTTATACTTAAGTAGTTGTTAAATAATTAAGCGATTAGGGAATTGGGGACATAAACAAAACCCTGGTGAAAGAGCCGAAATTTTACTTAAACAAAAGCTTAATCGAACCACTCTATAGCCGAGTACAGTGAGGACTGATTTCTTCGAAATACTGTATTAGATGTAATAAAGACAGAAATTTTTCCAGTTCGACGAAAGTGACCAAAAAGTTGTAAATTTTGGAAATTTCCGTGGACAACACCTGGTCTTAAAACGAATTAGTTAGAAAACAAAATACGGAAGTCTATTAAGTTTTTAGATATTTAGATTTTTACAGCTGTGGTGAGAAACGTTTAAAATCTACATCAACCCTGTCGCGCCTTTTGAGGTATATTAGTGATGCGACAAAAGACGCATCTGACATTGACCGGTATCAGCACCCTCGGGATTTGGCGTGCATGCACGCACCGCACACCTACCTAGATCGTCTCTGATTCCACTCGTAGGGAGCTATTTGACTAAGTGGTTAAAATTTAAAAAATAAAGATTTTATGTTATTTTTATGTACAGTACGTTTCTTTACAAAGCTATATTTAATTATAATTTTCTTTAAAAGTATATTCATACAATTGAAGAATGTTTTGTACCAGGTATGTATATCCACCACACATTTTATTTCACCAAGTAAGTTTTTATTATTTTATTTTTATATTTTAGCCCTTATATCGTGGCTAGCGATTCAGAATGTAATTGCGATATTGAAGATTTATTTTAAAAAGTTTTGGCTCGAAATCATATAATGAAAAAGAAAACATTATTAAAAGAGAAAGGCCAATGCCTAAGTTAAATATAAACACTTCAATGAAAAAATTTGTTCGACATTTTCACGATAAAATGATTCTGTAAATGCATAAAAATGCAAAAATTGTTTTGTTGGTTTGCCTATTTTCAAATGAAATTAGTATGTGGAATAAGAATGGCTTTGACAAATTAGTTGGCAAAAGACATGAAAAATCGTCGATTCTTTCGTATTTGAAACAATTTGGAAATCAAAGCGGAATAGAATTTAACATTAGTAAATAATATAAAATATTGAAAATTATAACGAGATAATTTAAATATACCTATTATCCGTAACTAATAGATGTTACGTTTTTATCAAAGCGGGAATCGGCATTTAGAGGGCATAGGAAATCTATTGAATCTAATAACGGAGGTAATTATATTGAACTTTATTTATTAAGTACGTCAGATAAATAATCTATTAAAAAGACATTTAGAGAATTAACTGATTGCCCCTGGAAGTCGGCTTCTTACAGAAACACAGCTTCCCTATCATCAAATGTCACAACATGCCACTGGCTAATACTAAATTTAAACACTTGATTTATTAAACAGATGACGACTAAAAGAAGCAAAGTGAGACACATTGCCAATGCTATTCGGATTGCTTACATTTATTTTCAAACAGTAACAAACTTTTCATTTTTTAAACATTCAGTCAACGACAGAGAACGTACATCATTCTTGATCATGTGAAAGATAACAAATAAAATGAATCCAATTTCGTCTAATTACTAGAAAAGTACTAGACGTTCCGTAAAATCTACATATAATAATTAAAAACGAAAAGGTCTTTGTTTAAAAAAGTACGTAACGTATGCTATAAAAAACAATTGAGATTTTATACAGAGAATTGAACGTCACAAGAAAACTTTGTGATTTCTTCGTCACGTCTTTTATTGTCGTCTCGAAAATCGTATATTGGTACGTATTCATCCGAATCCTTCAAAATTTCTATTATGTTCGAATGTATTTCTTTTTCAGGAACTTTAACAGAGAATATATAAAAAGTGCGCTTCGGCAAATATTTCGTTTTTTGCAAATATACAATCCCTCCTCCATAGCAAAATCTTTTTTCGTACACAAAATCCTGAGTATACATCGCCTTAACACCGACCAAAACATTTATCCCTCTAGGATTATTATGAATTATTGGAAGTTTAATTTTATGCGCGTAACAGTTTTCACAGAACAATATATCAATCATAAACTGAAAGTTTGGTTTCATATAAATATTTACTTTTAACATACGATGAATCACATAGTTTACGGCAGTAACCGAATAATCATTAATATTTCGACGTTTAATACTAGCAGTTATTGTTGTTGGAAGAAGAGCTACGTTTTTCTCGGCGAGAAATTGTCGTATGGATTGAACTTCCTCTTCTGTTAAAATCTGATCTTTAGTAAAATTGTCCACAATCTGTTTTAAACGATCTGGATCTAGAACAAAAAATCTGATGAAAGAGATGAAAGGTTTCATCACGTCTCTCTTCGATATGTTGGCATTTGTTTCCCTCAATTTGAGAAATGTTTTTTCGACCCACATGCGAAGTCCCATCAACAAATCAAATTCCTCCAGTCTTACGTATATTGGGCTCGTCAATAACTTGTAAACAGTAGTTTCTTCGCACGATCGGAAATCATCGGTACGGAAAATACTTCTATCAGAGAAAGCGAGTAGGCTGAAACAATGATATTGCAGTTGTTTTTCATTGTGTCTGCAAGCCAAATCGTGGGCACGACAAGCATTACCTCTAAAAATCAACCAGGAGATGTAATTAAAACATACATTTTTCAGTTGGTTAATGAAGTAACGTTTGCTGAATAAATACATTTCAAATGCGCCATCAACAATAGTAAAATTAAGAATTTCGTTATCCAAAAATCTGAAAGAAAAATACATTGTATATTAATTTTTCATATATCTTTTAATAATTACTCGCTAAAAATTACGTTCTATTACAGACCGTTTTCTCAATAATCGAGAAGTACTTTTAGCCATTTACTGATAATCATATTTGGTTACGAAATTTCGATGATAAAATATCTCGAAAAACCTAAATTAACTTACGAATAGATATAATCGTCTAACTTATAATGTTTAGGCCAGTGGTTCTTAACCGGGATCCATGTAACATTACTAAGGCCCTGTACACACTAGGCGTTTTTCAACGCGCGTTTTAAAGAACCAAGAGTTCTATGTAGCCGTACACACTCAAACGCCAAGCGCGCGTTAAACGCGCGTTTATAGATTTTTGTTAAAACGCGCGTTTTGCGGGCACTTTACGGGCGCTTTGAGATATATGTGCTGCCTTATAGCGACGATGGAGGAGCACACACAATCAATTACTTTCTCGTCCATTTCCAAACTGAGCCAGTGCTAAACGCCGAACTAACGCTCGTCGAACGCCGAGCTAACGCGCGTTAGCTCGGCGTTAAGCGCGCGTTGAAAAACGCCTAGTGTGTACAGGGCCTAAATGTCCACAAAAAAATACTGAATTTGGGGATCACAGTGATATTTTACTGGTCTATAAGGTGATTCTAAATCAGAACAATTGTTTTACTGAGAATTAAATTTCTACAGTATATATATTGTCAAGTTCTTTATTACTCATTTCTTGCATAAGGGTTAAAATATAAAATTATTTAAAATATTCAATATGTATACGACATTATCTGTGATCCTTCTCAATGACCGATTTGTTAGGCCGAGATTTGTTGGGAGAATCTTATACCATCAGCGTCATGTCACTTGATAGGAAAACGTTCAGAAATGTCACTTTTTTTTATTAGTGAAAAATATAAGGTTTCTTTTCCTGTGCAACGTCTATGGGGGTCCAGAAAGAAAATGGGTCCATGGGTAAAAAAATTGAGAACCACTGGTTTAGGTGTTTTATACAGTTCAACGTATCCGCATCAATTTGGCATGAATACTCTTCGATACCCTAGAGGAAAAATACTGTGGGGTACCCACCTCGGAAGCAAATCTGTCTTAAACCCGAGCAAATTTTTCTGTTTTGAGGTTTTATTATTGAAATAAATCAGGCCAACAAAACGCAGTGTTTAGTTACTAACAAGTAAGACTGTTGTTTTTAAAATCTCCACGTTAAAAGCCCGAACACTTGGAATTCGAACTGAAAATTGAGTTTTTAATAAACACTTGGCTTTATTTCCATCTCCTTTTAGTTGAGCAGTTATCCTTTTTAGCCCAAACACTTATCAAATTATATAATATATAAAACTAGCTATGCACGAAAAAGAAGGAAAAAGCAGCTTTTTTTATGCGATAACGAATCGAATAAATATCGTTTGTTATTTCTTAGTCTGAAACACCAGAATGTATTGTTAAATATAATTAAGGAAATAAATTAATTCAGACGAAAAAATGTGGCATTAAATTTAATTAACTCTGATACTTTTACCGGCGCATTGTCTGGTAAAGCGGCTTTAGTACAGCTGCTGGATAAGCAAACCAAAACCAGGAAGTCAGTTTCATTAGTAATGAACTGCCATTGGCTTATTTATCCAACTGTATTAAAGCAGCTTTACTAGGATACACGTCCTATGTCACATAAATCACCAATTTATATCCACAAATGTTTGGTTTCCTTCCAGTAGTTAACATATGCAAATTATTTTAAACACTTGCTCCGATATTTCCAAATGGGATAGAGACTCTCCTCATTGAACAGGATTATCTTGTTCTTTTAATAAATAAATATTTATATACTGAAAACAAAATTAGGTATGTAACTCTTGTAGAATAATTTGTACAAACCTGGAGAATTGGTTGAGCATTTCTAATGTCAGAGGTACTTTTAGAAAAAACTTCATTTCGTTCGGACACACCGTTATGGAATATTTCAGCAATCCCGCCTTTTCCTTCAATGATTGTAGTGACACGACGACAGATTCTTCGTTATCATTGACTATAGTCACTTTGTCATAGTTGAATGTTCCTTCCTCTTCTACGTTCGACATTTTCTCCTTATACTGAAGAGGAAATTGAAATAATAATAAATAAAGATTGTCAGAACCAATATTAAATACCACTCGACGATTTCTTCAAAGTCCAACAATTCCACCACTCTAAAATCACCAGATAAACGATTTGTGAAAGCTGCTTCTGTTTATATGCAAATGAGATTATTTAATGATTGATGCTGATTACTTTTAAAAAGCACTATTATATATAAATATTTATCTTTAATTCTATAAAACCTTTTGTAAGTAAATAGTTTAACTTTTGATGTACAGAAAAATAAAATGTTATCGGGAGAATAAATTATGTAAATTAGTTTGAACTCACACACTGTTTTAATTATGCAATTGGCTGTTTTCTGATCTCAAATGGAAAAAAGTTATATTCGATAAAACCTAAGTTATTAGAATTGATTTCAGCTGTAAAATTAACGTAAATAAAAAGGAGAGAACGTCTTTATTAAGCTATGTGTTGTGGTTCCAGTTGAAACTCGTCTCTTGCTGAATAGTTGCATTGTTATTAATACACATACTTCGAAATAAATATTTTCATCTCTCTTTTTTTTTCCATTCAGATTTAAAACATGGATCTTCTTCCATAAAGTCGAAATAATTTTTTCATGGATTAATTAGTATCTGGTTTTACTATTCCGGTAAAACCAGATACGAATACGTTCGTCTATAAGCCACAGCAATTGTTTGACTTTGAAATCTTCTGCCAGAACTTCCTTGTTGAAACAAGATACTCTTCTGAGGTCCCCAAGAAGGTCGCTGACGTCTATCGATGAAGAGTGATAGTTGAAGACAGTAACTCATTTATTGCTGGTGTCTGTATTTGTATAGCAACATAAGCATCATTATAGATAGCATATACTTCAACGTCTTTGCTTGTTATAATATCAATGACAGGACAATCGTCACTTTATTGAGCAAAGAAACGCCGGTAAAGCGTTTCCAAGCCGACCAAACCAAGCCTTTCCTTGAGCCGTCATCCTGTCGATTTTTCGCTCAGCCACTTCAGCACGCATTTGTATAATGGCAGCTTAGCTCATTTCAGCAAAACTTTGTAGCCTTGGACTGTCTCACTGAGATTTATAGGTACTTAAGCTTTTTCCCCATTACTGTATTGTTTTTCGGGCTCTTGAGTTCTCTTATGTAACAGGATCAGCTCCCAATCCCATGCAAGTGTGACCATTTCGAGCTGCAGGCCAAATTTTTATTTGCTCTGCTGAACAAATGCGCCTTATAAAACCTGTTACACAAATCCCAGGCCTTTGATATCTCTGACACCTTTGGAAACTTAGACCTTCGCATTGCACTCCATCAATAGTCAGTACGAAGATAAATCTTTTGGGGCTCCCAACTCTGTCTCATGCCACTAGTCCTGTCTTGCCACATCGATATAAGTTTCTTACTTCGAGGTATATGTTGGGGGTTTGCCAGCTTTTGACGATTTCTTGGGCTGACCATATGACCATAGTCAGCCAAGTGCTAGAATGAATGAGAAACCAACTCTTCTTGACGGTATGCAAATATAGATTAAAATGGAAGGGACATGTTTTGAGGCATGGAGGAGCACTGCAAGATGCTACTGAAGAAATATATTTGAGTTTGAAATCTGTTCATGTACAATATTATTCGATTTAATATATTTGGCTGGATTGCTGAGTGGTTATGGTGGCAGCCTGTTGTTTTGGGGGACCCGGTATAGAGTTCGGATTGGTCGAAAATTCCAGGAATATTTTAGGGATGCCCGTTCTTCATCACCCAGATGTTCAATTGTGGGTCTGGCCGAACCCATAATAGGCTTGCTAAAAAGGCCTTCTTAGTGTCCACAGCGTATAAAGAATAAAAAAAAAAAGAATTTTTGAAATCTTTTTAAAATATTTTATATATTAAAGATCCATCAATTCCTGAGACATTATTATTTTCTTAAAGAATTTTTTAGCAGAAAAAATAATAAAAAATATCAAAATTAATATAAAAACCAAAGTCAGTCTGTTTGTAGCTTTATTTGTTATCTTTCTTTTTCAACAGATGGCGGCACTTCACAACACATTGTAATATTATTTATGATTACTGTAAGGTCTCTTTTTATGCGGATTATTTTTATGCAATTTTGAAGTTGTGCGGTTTGTATTTCATCCAAAAATTCTTGGACAAATATACATATAGGCTTGTTTAGGAAGCCGGCGTATAGAGTCTCCAAAAATCGTGGAACGCTCAAAGCTCACTCCATTTGTTCCACTGACATATAACGTTTATGGATGTAAAGGACAGCTAGATCCACCTTAATCGCTTTAGTTCCTAGCAATTTTTGATATAAATGTAATTAAACATAAAAAATACTTAAAACTGAAAAAAAA
>NW_019384415.1:339667-364443 GCF_000671375.1 Centruroides sculpturatus | reverse complement strand
GAGAATATCGAAAAAGAGCTGCTGGAATATATATTGTTGATGGAGGTCATATTTTTCTATTATAAAAGCATTTTTGCGATAAAATACATTGGAGTAACTAATTTTGTAATTATTTAACATTTTTTTGTACTTTCCTATCTGTTTTTGGCTACATTAAAGCATTTATTTGAAAATATACAGTAAGGTTCCATATTACCACCCGATTTTCTCTAAGCCTACTTTCGTACTTTTTGTACAAAAGCCTTCAAAAACCATACTTATAGTTACACTAGCGAAAAATCTAATTAGGAACATTTAAATTACTAGTTTCCAGTACTTTTCGCACAAAAAATGTGGGTGTAGTTATGATACCTTGTTTACAATTCACTAAAATGTAATTGGGGTTCCATAATACCACCTTCTCCTCTATATATTTACTATATTTAATATATATATTTACTATATTTTAAAAAGGTTTGATGTTCGGCACCGAATTGTAAAAATTCGATAACCAAAAACTACAAGATTGTTTCGTTTTTCCCGCTGACAATTACAGGAGAGTGATGATTTAAGAGTTAATATAAGTAATGGTTTATTATTGATTATACACAGAAAATCAGATTTATTAGAATTGAATAATAATGAATTTTCTTCGTAAATAATTGAAGAAATTCTGCCTTAAATATTTGTCCCAAGGTGACATTTTATTGTTTGATAATATACTCAACTTTATTAATGTACATTAAGAAAGTTGAGTACATTATCTCAATATTACCCTTACATTTTAGGATTTTTTAAACAAATGTTTTTAGGTCATTAAACATTGCTTTTTCAGATGTTAGAAAACAATGGCGTGCTGTCCATGGAAGCTGTGGAAGCGCCGCTTCCCTTATATTTTCTAAAATATAAATATATATTGTGCGATTATTTTCATATTTTAACGTACTTTGAATTAATTAAAATTAACATTTTATTATAACCGCGCTATGTATCTTATTACAAATTTCTATACTACATTTGAAAAAATGATAAGATTGCTATAGTATATTCGAATATAAATTCGTGTATGTATATTCCCAATGGAAGCGCTGTATTGTCGAATACCGGACAACTCCACGGCGAAAATATTTGAGTCGTATAAAGTAGCCAGATTATACTCATTTGCGCATGCAAATGAGCGAAACAACCTCGCGGTTTAGCTGGTGGATACTACACACCAAAATATCGTATAACGCTACCAATGATTTTATCCAGGGCGACACAGCTTCCCTATCATCAAATGTCACAGCACGCCACTGGTAAAAAATATATTTATTACAAGGACCACGTGATATTGTCATGAGAAATATTCACTAATCAATTATTTTTCAAAACATTTAGGGCCTATATTAATTAAATTATTATTAATATTTATTAATTATTTTGAAGATTTCTGCTGTGTGAGATTTGGAATGTAGTGAGAAATGATTACTTGGTTATAAGACTACAGAAAATTATTTTCCTCTTCTAGTTGATGTTTTCCTTTATCGGGATCATCAGTCATAAAAGATTGCTTGAATATATTCAATAAGAAAAATTCAACTGAAATTTAGTGCATATTTTGTAATTATTATTGCTTTTATAAATTTATATTTTGATACAAATATTTGATGCATACACTGTCATTCAGTGTGAACATATTGCTTTCTAAGTAACAGTTTTAGTGAAATTGGAAAGTACAGTATCCGGTTACTAATAGAGATTTCTTTTAAATATTTTATGTTGTTAGATGAAGTCAAAAATCCAGTATATAAACTGTTTTAATATTTAGCGCATATTCCAAAATGTTTGCATTTATGCATCATTAAAGTAGTTTTAATTAACCGTGTTTAAATTACATTAAAACATGGTTCTCAGATCAGTACTAGCCTACAGACTGTTTGTGGTAAAGTTTTAGTTTTCTGACAGGTTGTATAACATTTTGTAACTTATTAAACAGTATAACAGAAACATTATTATAACAGATTTATTAAAGAGAATAAATGTTATAATATTGTTTGTGGACACACGTTAAAATTTAAAATAAAATATAGTAATTGAAGTTAAAACTTTCAGACATTTAAATTATATTTCATAATAATTGAGAGTAATATCACNATCAGGGTTCCATAATACCACCTTCTCCTCTATATATTTACTATATTTAATATATATATTTACTATATTTTAAAAAGGTTTGATGTTCGGCACCGAATTGTAAAAATTCGATAACCAAAAACTACAAGATTGTTTCGTTTTTCCCGCTGACAATTACAGGAGAGTGATGATTTAAGAGTTAATATAAGTAATGGTTTATTATTGATTATACACAGAAAATCAGATTTATTAGAATTGAATAATAATGAATTTTCTTCGTAAATAATTGAAGAAATTCTGCCTTAAATATTTGTCCCAAGGTGACATTTTATTGTTTGATAATATACTCAACTTTATTAATGTACATTAAGAAAGTTGAGTACATTATCTCAATATTACCCTTACATTTTAGGATTTTTTAAACAAATGTTTTTAGGTCATTAAACATTGCTTTTTCAGATGTTAGAAAACAATGGCGTGCTGTCCATGGAAGCTGTGGAAGCGCCGCTTCCGTTATATTTTCTAAAATATAAATATATATTGTGCGATTATTTTCATATTTTAACGTACTTTGAATTAATTAAAATTAACATTTTATTATAACCGCGCTATGTATCTTATTACAAATTTCTATACTACATTTGAAAAAATGATAAGATTGCTATAGTATATTCGAATATAAATTCGTGTATGTATATTCCCAATGGAAGCGCTGTATTGTCGAATACCGGACAACTCCACGGCGAAAATATTTGAGTCGTATAAAGTAGCCAGATTATACTCATTTGCGCATGCAAATGAGCGAAACAACCTCGCGGTTTAGCTGGTGGATACTACACACCAAAATATCGTATAACGCTACCAATGATTTTATCCAGGGCGACACAGCTTCCCTATCATCAAATGTCACAGCACGCCACTGGTAAAAAATATATTTATTACAAGGACCACGTGATATTGTCATGAGAAATATTCACTAATCAATTATTTTTCAAAACATTTAGGGCCTATATTAATTAAATTATTATTAATATTTATTAATTATTTTGAAGATTTCTGCTGTGTGAGATTTGGAATGTAGTGAGNCTTCCCGAGAATATCGAAAAAGAGCTGCTGGAATATATATTGTTGATGGAGGCCATATTTTTCTATTATAAAAGCATTTTTGCGATAAAATACATTGGAGTAACTAATTTTGTAATTATTTAACATTTTTTTGTACTTTCCTATCTGTTTTTGGCTACATTAAAGCATTTATTTGAAAATATACAGTAAGGTTCCATATTACTACCCGATTTTCTCTAAGCCTACTTTCGTACTTTTTGTACAAAAGCCTTCAAAAACCATACTTATAGTTACACTAGCGAAAAATCTAATTAGGAACATTTAAATTACTAGTTTCCAGTACTTTTCGCACAAAAAATGTGGGTGTAGTTATGATACCTTGTTTACAATTCACTAAAATGTAATTGGGGTTCCATAATACCACCTTCTCCTCTATATATTTACTATATTTAATATATATATTTACTATATTTTAAAAAGGTTTGATGTTCGGCACCGAATTGTAAAAATTCGATAACCAAAAACTACAAGATTGTTTCGTTTTTCCCGCTGACAATTACAGGAGAGTGATGATTTAAGAGTTAATATAAGTAATGGTTTATTATTGATTATACACAGAAAATCAGATTTATTAGAATTGAATAATAATGAATTTTCTTCGTAAATAATTGAAGAAATTCTGCCTTAAATATTTGTCCCAAGGTGACATTTTATTGTTTGATAATATACTCAACTTTATTAATGTACATTAAGAAAGTTGAGTACATTATCTCAATATTACCCTTACATTTTAGGATTTTTTAAACAAATGTTTTTAGGTCATTAAACATTGCTTTTTCAGATGTTAGAAAACAATGGCGTGCTGTCCATGGAAGCTGTGGAAGCGCCGCTTCCCTTATATTTTCTAAAATATAAATATATATTGTGCGATTATTTTCATATTTTAACGTACTTTGAATTAATTAAAATTAACATTTTATTATAACCGCGCTATGTATCTTATTACAAATTTCTATACTACATTTGAAAAAATGATAAGATTGCTATAGTATATTCGAATATAAATTCGTGTATGTATATTCCCAATGGAAGCGCTGTATTGTCGAATACCGGACAACTCCACGGCGAAAATATTTGAGTCGTATAAAGTAGCCAGATTATACTCATTTGCGCATGCAAATGAGCGAAACAACCTCGCGGTTTAGCTGGTGGATACTACACACCAAAATATCGTATAACGCTACCAATGATTTTATCCAGGGCGACACAGCTTCCCTATCATCAAATGTCACAGCACGCCACTGGTAAAAAATATATTTATTACAAGGACCACGTGATATTGTCATGAGAAATATTCACTAATCAATTATTTTTCAAAACATTTAGGGCCTATATTAATTAAATTATTATTAATATTTATTAATTATTTTGAAGATTTCTGCTGTGTGAGATTTGGAATGTAGTGAGAAATGATTACTTGGTTATAAGACTACAGAAAATTATTTTCCTCTTCTAGTTGATGTTTTCCTTTATCGGGATCATCAGTCATAAAAGATTGCTTGAATATATTCAATAAGAAAAATTCAACTGAAATTTAGTGCATATTTTGTAATTATTATTGCTTTTATAAATTTATATTTTGATACAAATATTTGATGCATACACTGTCATTCAGTGTGAACATATTGCTTTCTAAGTAACAGTTTTAGTGAAATTGGAAAGTTCAGTATCCGGTTACTAATAGAGATTTCTTTTAAATATTTTATGTTGTTAGATGAAGTCAAAAATCCAGTATATAAACTGTTTTAATATTTAGCGCATATTCCAAAATGTTTGCATTTATGCATCATTAAAGTAGTTTTAATTAACCGTGTTTAAATTACATTAAAACATGGTTCTCAGATCAGTACTAGCCTACAGACTGTTTGTGGTAAAGTTTTAGTTTTCTGACAGGTTGTATAACATTTTGTAACTTATTAAACAGTATAACAGAAACATTATTATAACAGATTTATTAAAGAGAATAAATGTTATAATATTGTTTGTGGACACACGTTAAAATTTAAAATAAAATATAGTAATTGAAGTTAAAACTTTCAGACATTTAAATTATATTTCATAATAATTGAGAGTAATATCACTACAAATCGCATATTCTAATGAACAATTGTTGCTTAGTAATCACTTTATTATAAAATAACAAAATAAATAAAGTTGAATTCTGGTATTTTTGAAACCGTGCCAGTGATTTATTTTAATTCAAACACAAATTATTTATCGTATTTATACAGACACTTAGCAAATCACAGAATTGGCAAATCACAGAACTGAATAAAATTTAATTCTGTGATTTGCCAAGTGTCTGTATAAATACGATAAATAATGTGTATTTGAATTAAAATAAAGTTGAAGTTGATATTTNAAGGCAATGGCGTGCTGTCCATGGAAGCTGTGGAAGCGCCGCTTCCCTTATATTTTCTAAAATATAAATATATATTGTGCGATTATTTTCATATTTTAACGTACTTTGAATTAATTAAAATTAACATTTTATTATAACCGCGCTATGTATCTTATTACAAATTTCTATACTACATTTGAAAAAATGATAAGATTGCTATAGTATATTCGAATATAAATTCGTGTATGTATATTCCCAATGGAAGCGCTGTATTGTCGAATACCGGACAACTCCACGGCGAAAATATTTGAGTCGTATAAAGTAGCCAGATTATACTCATTTGCGCATGCAAATGAGCGAAACAACCTCGCGGTTTAGCTGGTGGATACTACACACCAAAATATCGTATAACGCTACCAATGATTTTATCCAGGGCGACACAGCTTCCCTATCATCAAATGTCACAGCACGCCACTGGTAAAAAATATATTTATTACAAGGACCACGTGATATTGTCATGAGAAATATTCACTAATCAATTATTTTTCAAAACATTTAGGGCCTATATTAATTAAATTATTATTAATATTTATTAATTATTTTGAAGATTTCTGCTGTGTGAGATTTGGAATGTAGTGAGAAATGATTACTTGGTTATAAGACTACAGAAAATTATTTTCCTCTTCTAGTTGATGTTTTCCTTTATCGGGATCATCAGTCATAAAAGATTGCTTGAATATATTCAATAAGAAAAATTCAACTGAAATTTAGTGCATATTTTGTAATTATTATTGCTTTTATAAATTTATATTTTGATACAAATATTTGATGCATACACTGTCATTCAGTGTGAACATATTGCTTTCTAAGTAACAGTTTTAGTGAAATTGGAAAGTTCAGTATCCGGTTACTAATAGAGATTTCTTTTAAATATTTTATGTTGTTAGATGAAGTCAAAAATCCAGTATATAAACTGTTTTAATATTTAGCGCATATTCCAAAATGTTTGCATTTATGCATCATTAAAGTAGTTTTAATTAACCGTGTTTAAATTACATTAAAACATGGTTCTCAGATCAGTACTAGCCTACAGACTGTTTGTGGTAAAGTTTTAGTTTTCTGACAGGTTGTATAACAACATTTTGTAACTTATTAAACAGTATAACAGAAACATTATTATAACAGATTTATTAAAGAGAATAAATGTTATAATATTGTTTGTGGACACACGTTAAAATTTAAAATAAAATATAGTAATTGAAGTTAAAACTTTCAGACATTTAAATTATATTTCATAATAATTGAGAGTAATATCACTACAAATCGCATATTCTAATGAACAATTGTTGCTTAGTAATCACTTTATTATAAAATAACAAAATAAATAAAGTTGAATTCTGGTATTTTTGAAACCGTGCCAGTGATTTATTTTAATTCAAACACAAATTATTTATCGTATTTATACAGACACTTAGCAAATCACAGAATTGGCAAATCACAGAACTGAATAAAATTTAATTCTGTGATTTGCCAAGTGTCTGTATAAATACGATAAATAATGTGTATTTGAATTAAAATAAAGTTGAAGTTGATATTTCTATTTTTCGTTTAGTGTTAAATTAATAAATTTTTATAAATAAATATACTTAATTCTCTGTAAAAATAAATTTACAATAGTTTATATGCATAAGAAAGTTCCTAAATAAAGGAAGNCTTCCCGAGAATATCGAAAAAGAGCTGCTGGAATATATATTGTTGATGGAGGCCATATTTTTCTATTATAAAAGCATTTTTGCGATAAAATACATTGGAGTAACTAATTTTGTAATTATTTAACATTTTTTTGTACTTTCCTATCTGTTTTTGGCTACATTAAAGCATTTATTTGAAAATATACAGTAAGGTTCCATATTACTACCCGATTTTCTCTAAGCCTACTTTCGTACTTTTTGTACAAAAGCCTTCAAAAACCATACTTATAGTTACACTAGCGAAAAATCTAATTAGGAACATTTAAATTACTAGTTTCCAGTACTTTTCGCACAAAAAATGTGGGTGTAGTTATGATACCTTGTTTACAATTCACTAAAATGTAATTGGGGTTCCATAATACCACCTTCTCCTCTATATATTTACTATATTTAATATATATATTTACTATATTTTAAAAAGGTTTGATGTTCGGCACCGAATTGTAAAAATTCGATAACCAAAAACTACAAGATTGTTTCGTTTTTCCCGCTGACAATTACAGGAGAGTGATGATTTAAGAGTTAATATAAGTAATGGTTTATTATTGATTATACACAGAAAATCAGATTTATTAGAATTGAATAATAATGAATTTTCTTCGTAAATAATTGAAGAAATTCTGCCTTAAATATTTGTCCCAAGGTGACATTTTATTGTTTGATAATATACTCAACTTTATTAATGTACATTAAGAAAGTTGAGTACATTATCTCAATATTACCCTTACATTTTAGGATTTTTTAAACAAATGTTTTTAGGTCATTAAACATTGCTTTTTCAGATGTTAGAAAACAATGGCGTGCTGTCCATGGAAGCTGTGGAAGCGCCGCTTCCCTTATATTTTCTAAAATATAAATATATATTGTGCGATTATTTTCATATTTTAACGTACTTTGAATTAATTAAAATTAACATTTTATTATAACCGCGCTATGTATCTTATTACAAATTTCTATACTACATTTGAAAAAATGATAAGATTGCTATAGTATATTCGAATATAAATTCGTGTATGTATATTCCCAATGGAAGCGCTGTATTGTCGAATACCGGACAACTCCACGGCGAAAATATTTGAGTCGTATAAAGTAGCCAGATTATACTCATTTGCGCATGCAAATGAGCGAAACAACCTCGCGGTTTAGCTGGTGGATACTACACACCAAAATATCGTATAACGCTACCAATGATTTTATCCAGGGCGACACAGCTTCCCTATCATCAAATGTCACAGCACGCCACTGGTAAAAAATATATTTATTACAAGGACCACGTGATATTGTCATGAGAAATATTCACTAATCAATTATTTTTCAAAACATTTAGGGCCTATATTAATTAAATTATTATTAATATTTATTAATTATTTTGAAGATTTCTGCTGTGTGAGATTTGGAATGTAGTGAGAAATGATTACTTGGTTATAAGACTACAGAAAATTATTTTCCTCTTCTAGTTGATGTTTTCCTTTATCGGGATCATCAGTCATAAAAGATTGCTTGAATATATTCAATAAGAAAAATTCAACTGAAATTTAGTGCATATTTTGTAATTATTATTGCTTTTATAAATTTATATTTTGATACAAATATTTGATGCATACACTGTCATTCAGTGTGAACATATTGCTTTCTAAGTAACAGTTTTAGTGAAATTGGAAAGTTCAGTATCCGGTTACTAATAGAGATTTCTTTTAAATATTTTATGTTGTTAGATGAAGTCAAAAATCCAGTATATAAACTGTTTTAATATTTAGCGCATATTCCAAAATGTTTGCATTTATGCATCATTAAAGTAGTTTTAATTAACCGTGTTTAAATTACATTAAAACATGGTTCTCAGATCAGTACTAGCCTACAGACTGTTTGTGGTAAAGTTTTAGTTTTCTGACAGGTTGTATAACATTTTGTAACTTATTAAACAGTATAACAGAAACATTATTATAACAGATTTATTAAAGAGAATAAATGTTATAATATTGTTTGTGGACACACGTTAAAATTTAAAATAAAATATAGTAATTGAAGTTAAAACTTTCAGACATTTAAATTATATTTCATAATAATTGAGAGTAATATCACTACAAATCGCATATTCTAATGAACAATTGTTGCTTAGTAATCACTTTATTATAAAATAACAAAATAAATAAAGTTGAATTCTGGTATTTTTGAAACCGTGCCAGTGATTTATTTTAATTCAAACACAAATTATTTATCGTATTTATACAGACACTTAGCAAATCACAGAATTGGCAAATCACAGAACTGAATAAAATTTAATTCTGTGATTTGCCAAGTGTCTGTATAAATACGATAAATAATGTGTATTTGAATTAAAATAAAGTTGAAGTTGATATTTCTATTTTTCGTTTAGTGTTAAATTAATAAATTTTTATAAATAAATATACTTAATTCTCTGTAAAAATAAATTTACAATAGTTTATATGCATAAGAAAGTTCCTAAATAAAAGAAGTTATTATCTCTTGCAAGTACTTTTGAAGGTTTAATTTACATATGTAAAGATTGTCAGAATGATTTTCTTTTCTCTTCATTAAAATTTATAAAAATGTTTAATCTGAGCCCCTGTTTGCAGTTTGTGTAATAATGTAAAAGTGCATGTGAATATAGAAAACTAAACATACTTTTATTTAAGAAATATCCAAATTTCTTCTCTAATTTTGCATTTCAAAACTAAATAAATTTATCCTCGTATTTTATTATACGAAACATTGACATAGCTTTTTATTTTTGAAACCTTCGTTTAAAGTCTTTAATTATGTTAGTGTAACCTCTAAATAAAAAATACTCTATTTGAAATAAAAGTAATTTTGTGGCTTGAACTCCAAGGAAATCTATACCGTGACCTTTTTTTTTTTTTTTTTTTTTTTTTTTTTTTTTTTTTTTTTTTTTTTTTTTTTTTTTTTTTTTTTTTTTTTTTTTTTTTTTTTTTTTTTTTTTTTTTTTTTTTTTTTTTTTTTTTTTTTTTTTTTTTTTTTTTTTTTTTTTTTTTTTTTTTTTTTTTTTTTTTTTTTTTTTTTTTTTTTTTTTTTTTTTTTTTTTTTTTTTTTTTTTTTTTTTTTTTTTTTTTTTTTTTTTTTTTTTTTTTTTTTTTTTTTTTTTTTTTTTTTTTTTTTTTTTTTTTTTTTTTTTTTTTTTTTTTTTTTTTTTTTTTTTTTTTTTTTTTTTTTTTTTTTTTTTTTTTTTTTTTTTTTTTTTTTTTTTTTTTTTTTTTTTTTTTTTTTTTTTTTTTTTTTTTTTTTTTTTTTTTTTTTTTTTTTTTTTTTTTTTTTTTTTTTTTTTTTTTTTTTTTTTTTTTTTTTTTTTTTTTTTTTTTTTTTTTTTTTTTTTTTTTTTTTTTTTTTTTTTTTTTTTTTTTTTTTTTTTTTTTTTTTTTTTTTTTTTTTTTTTTTTTTTTTTTTTTTTTTTTTTTTTTTTTTTTTTTTTTTTTTTTTTTTTTTTTTTTTTTTTTTTTTTTTTTTTTTTTTTTTTTTTTTTTTTTTTTTTTTTTTTTTTTTTTTTTTNGATGGGTATATACACATACACTTGAGCCAACACCAAGCTCGGACTTAGAACCGTCTGTGAAGATGTAAACGTCACTTGGAATAGCAGGCCCAGTAGTAGGGATAGGATCAAGAGACACATCAGGCAGGTGGAAATCGGTAGGGTGTAAAGAGCCGTTGAGAACAGCCCACTCGCGTGGGAATAAATGGATACCAGTCCTCCAAAGGAGATGCTCGTGGTGAGTGCTAATGCAATCAGTCCTCACATAGTACTGGAGTACCTTAGCCTGCAGGGCCAGGGGCCATGGAAGAACACCTGCCAGAACTGTCAGTGCATCTGTAGATACTATACCGTGACCTTGGAACTACAAATCCAAAATGGTCACTCCATAGGGAATATTGGTGTTCTGACCTTATGTTTATCGACCTCGTACGGATACCACACTTCCATAGAAAATCATTACACTAAATATCCAACGCCTTCTAATAGCTACAGGGAAAACTAAATGTATTGCATATTGCCAGCTTAAAGGGGTAAATCATTACTAAAGTTTACTTTTATATATACTGACTATTTTATTTATTTATTATTTCAAATTTATTATTGCACGTAAAAAACATATAAATCTACTTAAAACGTAATATATATATATAACTGTTGTAAAAAAATAAAATTTCAAAAAATCCTTTTAAAACAAATTTTGATATTAGTTACAGAAAATTTAAAAAATTTTTGGGTAATAATATAAATTTAAATATTTACATTAGTACATTTTATATTACAAAACCCAACCACTGTAAAATAACCTTACTGTAAATACAAGTCATATAATTTTAGGCTTAGCTAATTTTTTCACTTAAATTTCACCTAAACATAATTTCATATTTCTAACTGAACAAACCAAATATCTTTTTACATCTTTTGGAAGTAAAAATTGATGAGGCTTTTTTTTGTAAAATTTATAAAAAGCAGCGGAACAGTTTTTATTTCCTCATTTCACCGTATTGAGCGTAAATTCAGCGCCCTTTTGTAGGGACAGGAAAGCGAGTTAGCAAATTTGCTAAAGTATCGCATCTGTATTATAATTGTTGTGTCGGCGCCATTTTTGTTTAGCCAATTTTGCTCAAAAAAGAGCAAAACCTACTTACACGAATAAGCTGGGCACGAAAAATCGGGAGTACACTGGGTGGATCCTTAGCATGTCAGACCAAAATTCGAGGAGACTGGAACAATGATTACAGTGCTTAGTCTCTATTCTTTACTGCTGTACTATAGTATGCTTTTTTATGTCTAATGACAGGTGCAATAGCAGCGGGCTAACGAAATTAGCATTGCATCCATGGTCATAGACCGGTAAGCCTTAGTGACTCACAGGATTGTGGGTCTCTGTATTGTTAGCAGCGTTTTGCTTTCTTTGAAATCCCTGATCTCAGAAATGCTTTTCAGATTTCGTATTTTAAGCAGCAGTTCTATTATTTAATTCTATATTATATAAATTCTTTATGTAATTGTAGTACAAATGTTACTTTGATGCAATTTTAAATGATGATTACACGCGAATACGAAAATATGAGATTTTAAGTGTTTTTGACTGTACTGTATAGTGTCGATGATTATAAACGGAGTGTCATAGAACTGACAAATTTAGTTGCTTGAAAAATGTAAATTATATTAAAATTAACAATTTAACTATATTGACAAAAGAAGCATCATATTATTAACGCGCATAAAATCTGGGGCATCTAAATGATTTGGCCTTTCCCTACAGAGTATATTGAAACTTCCTAACAACATACTAACAAGTAAGCTATCCTTTGGGATATAATACAATTAGTGTTGCTAATTTTAGACCATCTAATTCCTAAAAAAACAAAAAAAAAAAATTAAACGTTTCTAAAAACAGTGAGATGTCTTATCGTTACCGGAAATAAAACCGCACGTGATNAAGAAAAGTATTAAAAATTTATAATTCAATTTTTTGGGTCATTGACATTCTGAGGCACAGGGCCTATTAGTCCCTTTGTAGATCCGCCCACTCATGCATTTAGTTCCTAAAAACGAACAATAAATAAATAAATAAATAAATAAACGTTTCTAAAAACAGTGAGATGTCTTATCGTTACCGGAAATAAAACCGCACGTGATTTATATATAAATATTCTAAATATTCGGAATGAATTTAAGCAAAATAAAAATGTGTTTAGAACATCAAGAAAAGGGGCATCACAAATTTTTCATAGATTAGTTTAGTTGCATCTATAGTACGGTCTATAGCAGTGTTTCCCAACCTTTTTTGTGCTATATTCCACCTAAGTCTTTCTAAAATTCTTATGCCCCCCTAACATATACAGCGGCTATACGGTTAACTTAAACTCTGGACGAGTCCATTTTCGAATTGCCCCTTAACAATCCAATTGCCCCCTGTGGGGCGTGGACCCCACGTTGGGAAACACTGGTCTATAGTAAGAGTCCACAATACAAGAAAACGTTAAAATATTTGCTGTCATTAATTTCGAAAAATAAAATTTTATGTTTTATTATTCTTTATGTTTTCAATTATCTGGGATATATACTATGTTTTAAACTATCGAGTGCTTAGGATTCCTAAAAGTAGTCTTAATCCGTCCTACGTATAAAAGCACTATTTCCAATTAAAACAGCAGAAGGAATATTTACAAGTCTATGTTAAATCACTTGACTAAATCAAATACGATTTCAAACGAGTTCTAAATTTACGCGACACGACGCGTTTAATTTGTCAAAAGAAGTCAAATAAGAAAGAGTAAAAGCTTTTCGAATTTTTAACATTTATTCTCAAACTATAAATTATGTTTTTCTTCTTAAAATACAAATCACAACGATTTCTTTCCTTTCGTTCGGACACAACGAACGTACGTCATTCTTAATCACAATTATTCTTAATCACTTAATTGTGTTATTATTAGAAGCGATTGCAAATAATGCAATCGCTTCTAATTGTCTATGCATAGTAGTTCTGAAATACACGAATAATTTTAATGAAAACCAAAATAGTCCTCTTTAAAAATACCCGACGTAAGATATATATATAAAAAAAGGAAATTTTTGAGATTTTAAAAATAGAAGACAGTGCTACAAAGAAATTTCACATTTTCTTCTTCACTTGTAGTCTCATCTGGAAAATTGTAGGCTGGGATGTAATCATTTGTATCCTTCATAACTACTATTAAGTTCGAATTTACTTCCTTTTCAGGAATCGTAACTAAAAATATATAAAAGCTGCGTTTCGGCAATAAATTCGCTTTTCTTAAATACAAAAGCCCGTCTCTAAAGCAAATGCATTTTTCGTACAGAAAATCATGCGAATATGCCGACTTCACACCGACCAAAACATTTATCCCTTTAGGATTCATGTGGATTATTGGAACTTTAATGGCATGCACATAACAGTTTTCACAAAACGATACGTCAGCCATAAATTGAAAATTTGGTTTCATATTAATATTTTTGTTTAACTTACGACGTGCTGTTTGGTTTATGGCAAGAATCGAGGATAAATCATTAATATTCCGGCGTTTACCATTAGCAGATATTGTTTTTGGAAGGAGCGCCACGTTTTTCTCGGCGAGAAATTGTCGTATGGATTGAACTTCCTCTTCTGTTAAAATCTGTTCTTTAATAAAATTGTCCACAATCTGTTTTAAACGATCTGGATCTAGAACAAAAAATCTGATGAAAGAGATGAAAGGTTTCATCACGTCTCTCTTCGATATGTTGGCATTTGTTTCCCTCAATTTGAGAAATGTTTTTTCGACCCACATGCGAAGTCCCATCAACAAATCAAATTCCTCCAGTGATCGGTATAGGGGGATCGTTAATAACTTGTGAATAGTAGTTTCTTCGCACGATCGGAAATAATCGGTACGGAAAATACTTCTATCAGAGAAACTGAATTGATTGAAACAAACACGTTGCAATTGCTTTTCATTGTATTTGCAAGCTAAATCGTGGACACGACAAACATGTGTACTGAGAGTCAACCTGACGAGATAATAGAAACTTCTAGTTTCTAAATGGCTAATGAAGTAACGTTTGCTGAATAAATACATTTCAAATCCTCTATCCGCAGAAGTAAATTCAGGAATTTTGTTATCCAAAAATCTGAAATTGTAGAAAGATTTAAATGTTTATAAATGAAATAATTCTATGATACGCTTCTTGTCTAGTCTTGGTATATATCATACCTGTGAGCACTATGTTTCGTACAGAAAAACTTTTTGGAAAAATAAAGAGATTTTCTAAGGCTTATATTGTGTCCAGTGACGGTGTAATAAGTCTAACAATAAAGAAGGCCAACATAGTGCTCACAAGTATATATCTAAAATGATTCATATAATTGTTTGTTATTTTACATTTACTCGCTTAAAAACACATCATGTTCTACCACATAACATTTTCTTAACAAGCGAAGACATCTGAAGCCATTCAGGTCATATTCTTATAAATCAATGTTTAATTATTGCACGTCGAGATTGCGGCATCGCTAATTCATATGACTAATCTTTTATGGGTAAAATTGCAGATTTAAATGGTAAAATTGCGTTGTGAATGACATTGTTGCGACCTTAACAGAGCTGGCTGTAAAGCATGGCAATAGGAACCATACCTCTAAATGTGACCCTTTCCGAAATTAGTCGCTCTGAATGATGTGATTGGGGCGATATCAGGCGATCCACACTATACCAATAGGAGTAAAACGTCAAAAGAAACTGACGACCGTTAGAGAGATAAGTGACACGTAAACTGATTTCGAGGAGCCTAGCTTTCGAAGGGTTGTCAGTTCCTTTGACATTTTTACACATACGGGCATGGACTACCGCTCTGAAAAGATTCCAATTGCCTCATTTAGAATTGCAATTTCGCCATATCAATTCAAATAAATATTCTTTATTTCCTAATGTTAACACGAGAATCTACAGTTAAAAATAACTATAGAAATACATTTTTATCTAGAACAGTGGTTTCCAATTAGTTTTTCCTGCGTACCAATTCAAGAAAGAGCCCAAACTCGCGTACCCCTTATAGCAGAAATTCATATTAATCTATACTAATATTATAAATTCGAAGGTAATTCTATCTGTCTGTCTGTCACCTTTCCACGTCTAAACCGCTGAACAGGTTTTAATAAAATTTGACACAGATAGCTTACATGTTAGAGATGGACATAGGGTACATTTTACTGCGAGTAAATATCTTACTCCCACAAGAAAATTCGATATAATGCGGGCGAAGCTGTGGGTAGACAGCTAGTGATAAATAGAATAAGTTTTTTTTTACATTTATTACGTTTAAAATACAATTCTAATAATAATGAAAATAACATAAGGTTATTTAATTTTAATGCGACAAATGTGCACGATTTTCTTCGCACAACTTTGTAAAATCTGGTTGCTTTTTGGTCAGCTTCAGTCTCGAGTCATCTTCGAGTTAAAGTCCATGACGATGTTTAGTTTTCATGTTTGTCATGGCCGAAAATCCGTTTTCGCAGAGGTATGTTGTGCAAAATAGTAGTAAATATTTTATTTCCGCTTCGCTGACATGATAATAACGATAATTGTACAATTAACACAAATTGTGTTAATTGTACAATTTTTGTTTCTTGCGTAAGAATTTCGTTTAGGTATCGTCACAAATGCATTTTTTTGATAAAATTTCGAGAATATTTTTATTTATAAATAAACGAATTTGTGCAATCGACATCATGTTGTAAATTGCCGAAGTTTTGAAGCCATTATTTTTTTGATTGCTTCATCTCATGCATTTAAATTTTAAATCGACCGATTTCATATTG
The DNA here is from genome assembly GCF_000671375.1 of Centruroides sculpturatus. Taxonomy (NCBI): domain Eukaryota; kingdom Metazoa; phylum Arthropoda; class Arachnida; order Scorpiones; family Buthidae; genus Centruroides; species Centruroides sculpturatus. The sequence continues at coordinate 347,797 of NW_019384415.1, read as the reverse complement.
CCGTGCGTACCCCTTCATGCAATTTCGCGTAACCCCAGGGGTACGCGTACCACTAATTGGGAGCCATTAGTCTAGAAATACATTTTTGTGTAGAAATAAATTACCAATTATTATCCACAAACGATTGGTTTTAAAAATTATTCTAAATATTTTCAGCGATATTTCAAAACGGTCAAGAGACTTTCTTCATTAAACACGATTATCTTTTAATATATATTCATACTGAAGACAAATTAAGTGACTTATAAAATAGATCTGACAAACCTGGCGAATTGGTTGAGCGTTTCTAATGTCAGAGGTACTTTTAGAAGAAACTTCATTTTGTTCGGACACACCATTATGGAATATTTCAACAATCCCGCCTTTTCCTTCAATGAATTTAGTGACACGACGACAGATTCTTCGTTATCATTGACTATAGTCACTTTGTCATAGTTGAATGTTCCTTCCTCTTCTACGTTCGACATTTTCTCCTAATACTGAAGAGGAAATTGAAATAATAATAAATAAAGATTGTCAGAACCAATATTAAATACTACTCGACGATTTCTTCAAAGTCCAACAATTCCACCACTCTAAAATCACCAGATACACGATTTGTGAAAGCTGCTTCTGTTTATATGCAAATGATTTATTTAATGATTGATGGTGATTACTTTTAAAAAGCACTATTATATATAAATATTTACGTTTAATTCTATAAATTCTTTTGTAAGTAAATGGTTTAACTTTTTAATACTATTTATGTAAACAAAAAGAAAAAAATATTTTTGTGGGAATTGTTTGTATACGGCAACGAGACACGTGAGTGATCTGTCTTTCGTGGAATGACTTCCGGGAGGGATTTTAAAGGGTACGTGGCCACTATTTATGCGTTAAACACGTGGAGAAAACCCGGAAAATCGCACGTGGCAAGCCCATCCTGGCAAGATGCGAATCCACGACCACGATCTCTGTTTAGAGGTTTAATGGGGAATAAAGTACAGTATACAAATTAGCACTTGTATTCATTCACTGCTTCAATTGTTTACTAATTTCAGACCTTATAGAATCTATTTTGTTTTTAAATACAAAGTTTTTTGAATTGATTTCAGCTGTAAAATTAACACAAATTCGAATGTTACTGAATTTTTTTTATGTTAAAATTTTAATTAAGAGTTTTAAAAATCAGAAAATTTAAATTAAAGTGAATTAATGAGATTTGTAAGTTTATTTAATTACATATGAATAATAGAATTGATTTCTAATTAAAATTAATTAATTTCCTGGTAACATTTGGTGAAGCCATCTGTTATGATATTTTATTTTAAAAACATTTATATTTTTAACTATTATAAATGGCAAAAAGCTTAATTTTGAGAATAGGGATGGGTTTTATAAAAAAAAAAAAAAAAAATTTAAACGCTAATAAAAGAGTAAAATCGTCATTGAGTTTGACCCTACTGGAGATACACGACTCCCATTATTTCCCCATCCCCTCGATCTTTAATCACCAGAATTTAATAGCATCAATCTTCCTAATAAATAAATCTTAAATATTTCAGAAATTTTCAACAAAAAGCACAGAGTTTTTAAGCTTAGAAGAGGATGAAAAATCCCGTCCCCCACAATCACTAACAACCATACATATTTTTTTACATTTCACCACGTTTCGAGGTCCTGAGTCGAAAAATGTAAAAATATGGGGATCATTGTTTGACCGATCGCCATACTTTTCCTCTGTTATACACAACAGTCAGGAAAGTAAAAATCCAGCAACGAAGTGCGTAACTTTCGTTGCTGTTATCATCTCTTTAAAAAAATCTCTTATTTTAATCATAATAAATAAAATTGTGTATGGCGCTATCTGTTGTGAAATTTCATTATGAAAAACTTTTTATATTATTGATTATTATAAAATGGCGAAAAGGTTAATTTTGAAAATAGGGATGAGTTTAAAAAGAAAATTGTAAATGATAATAACGAGCAATAGCTTTAAGTCTGACCCTTCTCGAGATATGACACGACCCAATCTATCTCGCCACCCGGCGACCTTCAACCACCAAAATTTAATATAAATCTCCTTATATACAAGTTATCATGCCAAATTCCTTTCTAATCCATTTCTAAATCTTTACCTCATTCTGAGATATTAAATGTAACATACACACAAACAGAACTTGTTGGATTTAGGAGGCTTTAAAATGTGGAAAGATGCAAAAATCCAAAGTCGAGGAGGATCCAACCTATTTTGAAATACTCTTGGCTATTCCAATTAGGATTTCGGAGGGTCACACCTCCAGCAGCCTTGCTTTGTTTTATTATTTACATTGTCCAGCTTATAGACTGTAGGCATATTGGCACACCCAATCACTGACTAAAGTATTCGCTAGTTCCTTTAGTGTAATACTGTATATAAAAAAGAGGGAGGTCAAGCCACCTAACCATCTACAGATGTCTAGAATCCTTTCAAGAATCGGAGTTATATGTAATAATCTCCTTGCAAGCGGTTCGGTCCATTGCCAGAGATTATTACTAATGATGGAACGAATATTCAGTTACTATTCGCTATTCGGCCTATGTTTCGCTATTCGGCGAATACCGAATACCTAAAAACAGGAGTAAGAAATAACAAAAACACAGTAAATTAATCATTTTGATAACTTTCATTAATGGTAACATACATTTCAAGTTTGATTAAGGACAATTTTTTGCTTATTTATGTAAAATATCAAAAGAAAACTAAATTAACTAAGTTATTTTTTAAGAGATCAGAAAAGGTAACATATCAAATGAAAACTACCTACTTATTATGTAGTTTAGTCATCTATATACTCGCATAGAAAAGAACAAGTCCTGATAGGATAATTAACGCAGAGCCAAAACTACTGGTGCTAGAAACTTAAAAATTTGAGAATGTGTTCCTTTTGTAAAGTTTAGGCGTGCTAAGAAAACATTATACGAAATTCAATCCTAAAGGGGTGAAAAAGGTAAAAAATTTGTTTGAAAATTTTTAGTGCGTAGGCATATTAGATCAAAACTTACGTCATAAAAAATGAAAAAATAATAATTAATGATCTGTAAAGCGTTTTTATGAAATCATCCCTTATTATAAACTTGAAAATTAAATTAACTTTTTTGTTTCATTGTACAAAATTATTTATCATAACTGAAGTTCTAGACAGCTTGGTAGCCTGAACGCCCCCAGGCTTTCGCCCGTGCAAGCTAAGCGACTTTCATTACAAGCATTTAGTTTTCCGAAGTCTATGAGAACAATTATTTGGCATTGACAGCCGCGAATTTCGCGCCAATAAGCTGCCTCGACTTGTTCGATTATGTTATCAACTCAATTTCATATTTATTTTCACATTTTCACTTCGCGGTCCTTTTCTGTTCTTTTTCCGTTATTTACACGTATAGGTCATTTCATTGTTATCCACATTTGATATCATCACTTATCATATACTGCCATGACGCTCGTGTCTGTCCGCTACAACTGTCAAGAATTAATGCAATTGGCGAAGCGTAGTGACAGCGGGCCAATAGAGAACAGGATGCGTGATCCTTTCCATAATGCGTTTTGCGCGCCAATTTTCGCGCGTGCGTTAATCAAGCCGTATAGTTTGGCCGAATATACTATTCGTTGCATCACTAATTATTACGCATTGAAATGATCATTGCCCAAGGTTACTCCAGTCTGTCTGGTTGCTTGGCTTAGGCTGCCCCACGCCTGCCCAGGCATGGGCTTCGTTCATCATCGTTAAAGCACATACCTGCTTCTTCTTGTATGTATTGTTTTTCACTTATTGTCATACCACAGTTGCACTGTATATCCACTGTATAGACGCTTCCATTTGTACCAGTGTAACCATTTACTTGTGTTATCAATTTATTTAATTCATTGTAACATTTTTCTGTTCAATAAAGTCCCGGTGCGGCTGGTGACCTCCCCCTTCCCCTTCTCACTTCTCTTTCTCTTTGGCCTCTGCCGCAAATAGCTTTTCCGTCTAATACCTTCTCACTTCTTTTCATCCCCTTTAAATTAAAGGAAATACCATTGAGTAATGCCTTCTAAACTTCCATATGTAAATGTATATGTACTGTGTAAAAATGCTTGGCTTAGGCTGCCTACTTATACCTACTAGGAAAATATCTTTCCTATTCCAGTTTCCCAGGATAGATGTGGTCATTCCAGTGCACAAGAGTTCTTTAAATTTAAGCACCATTCCACCTTGGAGACATAAGGATGTTAAAGCTATACTGGTGAATGGTTCTGCCAACCATCCATCAGTGGGATCCTGTAGTTCACTGCAGGCAAGATTTTGGCTATGGAAATGTGACTCTTTACTCCATAGGTCATGATCCTCAATCTTCCTCCTGACAAACTGATTTACCTGAGATGAAGTGACTGCATTTGTCTGCCCTTTTAGTGTTCAAATATTAGTCTTGTGTCACCAGGAGGGATGCAGAGTTTGAGGCGTGTCTCAGATTCCAGGGGTAAGGTTCCCAGTTTCTCAGCCAATGTAGGTCTTGAATCTGGGAGTTCTGGCATCTCTTGGGACTAGTCAGCGACATTACTTGCAGAAATAATGACTAGCATCTTTCTGTAAGGCCCGATTGTACCAGTCTCTTCCACCATTTTTATACCTACATTCCACTATTACTTCCTACCATTATGCAGCTTTACTTCCGTCTGTTCAAAAGAAGAGGTGTTCCAATTTATTTATAATTGTCTACTTGGACATTACTCATTAATAGGACTTTACACTAGTGTTTAAAAATCAACGCAATAAGGAGAGTTAGTTCAGAAAAAACAAATTTTCTTTATTAAATCACCTGTAGTAGTAACTTTTTCTTTTTCTGTACACTTAAATGTGTTTCGGGCTAACACGCCCTCATCAGCAGTATTACTACAAACCACTACAATAATTAAGATATATTGTATATAAAATAAAAAAAAATAAATTCTCAATAATAATATATGTGTATATTATTATTATATATGTATATATATTAAATATAATAAATAAAGATTATAATAAATAAATAAATAAATATATAAATAATTAATTAAATTTCTTTATAAATATTTACGACTTTCAAAAAGTTCAGTATCTTATCAAGATTTGGCCTCTGGCCCAAAATCTCTTTAAAACTTGCATTTCCAAAATGCTGTCTACGTATCCTCTCAGAGGCAATGCAGTTGTAAAGTATGTGTTTAACACTTACAGTACAGTTACNAAAAAGTAACGATAGTGAAGATTAAGATAATTACATTATAGCCAATTTTACCCGTTTTCACAGAATGCAAGAATTAGGTCCCCCGTTTCCAGACTAATTAGAGACCTGGTCCCAATTCTATTTCTGAACGTCTCCTGTTCATGTCAAGTCAAACGAACTATTTTCAACGTTTCTGGAACGTTTACAATCGTTCTATAATCGAACCAATATTCGAATTTTATGTTCGAATTTAATTCAAATATTGTTCGAATTTGTTCGAACAAATTCGAACAAAACATTCGAAATAAAAAGCCACTTTCAACCACTTTCAACCACTTTCAGCCCCTTATCTCCCGCACCCTTATAGCTATCGAGACGCAACCACCCTGGTGCACGAATGGAAACTTGGGGCTACTACCACATACAAACACCATTCACGTGCGATGTGTAGTTTTGGCGGAAAAGTGAAATACAGGGACATACATGTCCATATACATATACATATATATATATATATAGATATAGATATAGATATAGACATAGATTAATGAATAATGTCAAATTAGTCAATTATAAATAAATTAGAAATAAGGACTGTAAGGCAATTATAATTAAGAGGTGTTCCAGATTGAGCAAATTTGAAAACCCTAGCAGAAGGCATAAATGAGAACACAGCAATCAGACAGCAAGCTTTATAAGGCTGGAATATAGACCCAAGTCCTTTGATATTTCTGATAGATCTATAACCTTAGAACTGATCATTGTACTCCAACAGCCAGGATCAAGATAGACCTTTACAGAATTTTCAACTCTGTATTAGACCACTGGACTCATCCCACCACACCAAGACCAGTTCCTTACTTTGGAGGTATGTCAGGTTTTGACGACTTCATAGACTGACCATATGACCATAGCTTCAAGTGCTAGAGTGCATGAGACAACTCTCATTGATGGTATGCAAATGTTAGATTAAAATGAATGGATGAGGCATGACAACCAATAGCTATTGGCAAGATGCTATTGAAGAACCTATTGAAGGAAGATGCTGTAGACATGGGATACATAGGTTCTTTACAGCCTAACTACTTTAGATCGTATATTAAAATGAATGATGCTGTAAATTATATAATGTAGCATTCAATAAGAGGGTCAAACCAGTCAACAGACTTTTCTATAAAATACAGTAGAAGAGAGAATTTCTCTCTATTTTATAGAAATGACAATGTTTACTTAAAATAAGTTTTCTTGAAAATCTAAGAAGTTTGAGTTTTAAAAAAATAATTATTTAAAGTTGCCCTTATTGAACATATACATTTTTAATATAATTCTCATTCTTCAAATTTCACCTATTCAAGTTTTGACAATTTGAATGTGTGCTGTAAGAGTTCATTTCAAATTTTGCTGAACTGAATTGGAATTTAATTTAAAATAATTTTATGCCCCATTTAATTAATTGAAAACAATATTAAATATGGAAAACAAAATTTAATTTGCAAATAAATTAACAATTTCAAACTCAAATGCATTTCATTATGTACTGTACAATATTAATTGATTCAATATATTTGGTTGGATGGCTGAGCAGTTATTGTGACAGCCTGCTATTTTGGAAGATGGTCTGTCCTTATATGTTGCGCCTGTTCCTCACACCCAGCTGCTCCATTGTGGGTCTGGTTAAACCCGTAATGAGCTTGCTAAGAAAGCTCTGTTAATGTCAGAATGTGAAGATTAAGAAAATCAATTTTTAAAAAGCTTTTTAGAACATTTTATATATTAAAGATCCTGGGATATCCAATTCCTGGGGCATTATTATTTTCTTAAAGAATTTTTAAGTAGAAAAAAAATAAATAAATAAAGATTATAACTAAATATTTTCTGTAATATTTTAATGTAACTAAGTATTTGTGCTTAAAAATCGAATCAATGTAAGGATCCGCCCCGACGCCATTTGCCTAAGCCATTAATAGTTCGAGTAAAAAACGCAACCGACAAGTAACGAAGAAATGAAAAATTTGGAGGTCAATTAGGACTTGTGACCAACTTTGTCGCATCCTATCATCAATGCAACAGAACACTGATTTATGCGGCCGGCGGTGGTAGGGTTTTCTTTAAATAAAGAAAAACTATTTTACATTTTATAGTGTTTTTTTTNAAATTGTATTATATAACATTATACTATACATAATAAGGTCATCATTATTTGCGCTATTAATATTTATTTCAAGTAAGGAATTTTTCCGTGTTTTTACTTTCAACTGATGAAATAAATGATTGATTAATAGTTCGAGTAAAAAACGTAACCGACAAGTAACGAAGAAATGAAAAATTTGGAGGTCAATTAGGACTTGTGACCGACATTGTCGCATCCTATTATCAATGCAACAGAACACTGATTTATGCGGCCGGCGGTGGTAGGGTTTTCTTTAAATAAAGAAAAACTATTTTACATTTTATAGTGTTTTTTTTAATAGTAAATAGTTAAAAAGAGGGAAATCATATCAAAGACTAGTTTAATTCTTTTATTTTATTAAAGTAAGTAATTTTGCAAAAGAAAATATAACAAGTACAGGTAACCCCCGTATAACACGGCACTTCTATAGCACGGATTCACTCTAAAACGATTCGAGAATTGGGAACATCCCCCGTATAACAAGGTGCTTTTACAGCACGGGTTCACTCCAACACGGTTCGGGAATTGGGTAAAACCCTCGTACAACATAAAATGTAATAAAGGGTGCGTTCAACATCGTTTTATACCTCCGCGTAACTCCGCGCGAGCATTCTAATTGTTTTCGTGGCTACTTTAAATGCTCTTTCAACAAATACTCCATTTAATGGTTAAATTATACAATTGGGATCCTTCTTTTGCCTCTAAAAGCTCATTTTAGAATTATAGATTCCTCCACACGATACTATCGATAGTGCGGGCGC
>NW_019384415.1:303412-339429 GCF_000671375.1 Centruroides sculpturatus | reverse complement strand
ATGGCAAATAAAGCATGGCCTTGATATTTATACTAGCAACCAACAAATAAGTCACACCGACTTGGAACAAGAAATTTCTTTTGTCATTTATTCACAATCTTTGGCCCTTTCGTCCACACCGTCAATCGTCTTCGAGCAACCCTCTTACAATGATTACGAAATCTTTACGGATGGTTCGAAAACAGATATAAAGGTTGGTTGTAGTTATGTTGTTTACCAGAACGGGCAGGAGATTGCTCTGGGCCAGTTCAGATTGGGTGAACAATGCACTATTTTTCAAGCAGAACTCTATGCCTTGAAAATGGCCATTACTTGGGCTAACAATGTCCAGCATAAACAAATAGCTATCATTACTGATAGCTCTTCCTCTATTGCAATCCTTCGTAAAAGATCCTTTCACCCAATCGTTTATGACATTAACACTCTCATTTCCAAGTCTTCCAATCGATATTATATTTACTGGACTCGTGCACATATAGGTACCCATGGTAACGAAAGAGCTGATGCCTTAGCTAAGGCAGCTTCCAACGATAATAGTCTTAATATCTCTTATGATAAAATCAGCACCAGTACTCTCAAAAGAATTCTCTGGCAGGATCTCCTATTAACTTGGCAAAACACCTGGGACCAACATAACCACCCTATTACTCATAGATTTATACCTTGTATCAAGACCTTTTTTACATACAAATGGTACAGACCTAATAGTTTTGTTACGCAATTTCTTACCGGCCATGGTCGCTTTCAATCTTATCTAGCGAGATTCGTTAACGCAACCAGTTCAATGTGCTCCCTGTGTGGTGTTACAGATAGTAATGTGCACTACATTTATGAGTGCCCCATGCTTAATTTGGAGCGACATATACTGATTACCACTATTAATTCACATGGCCATAACTGGTCTGACTATAACACAATCCTTCGTGAAAAAGACTCATATGAGGCCTTTTTCGACTTAATCACCAAATACTTTGCACGTACAACAGTCAGTGGCTTTTAGTCAGCTTTGTACTCAATCACTCTCTTGAGTATGATACGATACCATCTTATTCCGATTCATCAAATAATTCTAATTTCAGCAGCCATCATGTTACACATCATAAGCCTCAGGATGTCTGGCATAAGTGTAATTTATCCTGATTATTCAGTAGTTATTCTCTACCAAAGTGTACTGTTTACGTGCGGACAGATGATCAAGACTGCAGCACTAAGTTTACAGTACACAATATATACATTAGTGCTGAAGAACATTTTTCTTCATCCTATTTTGCTTATGGCTGTCTCTTTTTAAGGATGGACTTTGTGTACTGGTGTCGAATGTGACTGGATTTTAGCTGAAATCGCACCAAGCACAATCTTCGAGACACCGCTCGATCGTCAGTGTTTTCTGTATTGTATTGTATTGTGTTATTGTATTGTGTACCTATTACGCCTGTGTATTTTACCTTTATATTATAATTAATTATGTATTTTGTAACACCTATATCTATCTGTATCTTTATTATTGTAATTTGTTATCACCGGGTAGTGCTCACTGCGGAACCCGGCATGTACCATTGTGTGCGTTAATAAAGAAAAATGAATGAATGAATGAATGAATGATTTGCTTCGCGCAATCGTGTCAAGGTCTCGCAGTATAGGTCAGCGGTCACTGTGTGCCCTCTTCCCGAAAACTACATGAGTATGACACCCGCACTGTCCCAGAACACCGTGGCCGTCATATGCCGTAACGTGATCCTCCTGTTGTCCTGAATCAGCTCCTCCACGCGAGCTGTGTCGACATCTGTTGATGCCATGCTGGGTCACCCACTGCGATCCTTGTTGGTGACGTTTTCTCTACCGGCTGCAAACTTCCGACACCATTCCGCGACATGCTGACGAGACATTACAGTCTCTCTGTAAACCTCTACCAGCTGCGGGTGAATTTCAGACGCGGTTACATGTTTCGCCCACAGAAATCGAATAACTGTGCGGATTTATTGGCGAGACCAATTTTTCAAACGAGTCGTCATTTGTGTTTACCGACAACTAGCGATGTAGGTGGCGGATGGCTGAAACTCTGCACAGTTTCCAACTGCATGTATTAGAATTACCCACACTTCTCATTTCTTTATAACAAACGAAATTCCAGGAATATCGGCCTTGTAACCTTAGTTTTTGATCAACTCTCGTACAATCTGTATTATGAATTTCACCAATTTTTTCTTAGGTGTAATAAGAAAAAAAAACCATGACTTTTTTACTACACCTATGCCAAACTTGAAAATTTTTATAATTTTTTTATTTTGTTTTACTGATAAACTGTTTATTTATTTCACGTGTAAAAAAAAAAAATGTATACGTTAATGCGAATTTGTATACGTCGTCGTACCTGTACATCTGTCACTGTCATTACGAGTACTGGGGCAGTCGATCATTGCTTTTGACATATTTAAGAAAAGTATATCTAATATCTTAAAAACAAAAAATTCAAATATTTACAGTAAGGATGCACGTGTATTCGTGCATTCCTTACTGTAAATACATATTTGAATTTTTTGTAAAACATGTGTTGTACGAGGAATCAAGTTGTTTCTTCTTGGAGACAACTGTAACTTTTCTCTCCAATGGACATCGTCGCTTTCGAGATAATTTAATGGTTAGATGGACAATTGTGGAATTTAGATGGAAAAACATCAGGAGTCGGTGCCCATCTATCGCGTGCAATCTACATTAATTAGCCCTCGATTGCGTGACCGAACGATTTTATTAACAATTGATCCTCAAAAGCTCGTTACATATACGAGCTTTTGCGGTTAATTTCTTATCTTCACGTGAAACGAATCTTCTTCAGCGTTCCGAACGATTTTCCGGCACTCTTAAAAAATGCCTTTTATCAACTTTTTTCACTATGATATTCGGAATTGCACACGGGAAAAAAGCACGTTGGCATGTTTGCTAATGACTAAATGAATAAAATCTAAATAACTAAATGCCTTAACGATTAAATGCTAATAACTAAATGCATTAATAAAAGATAGTGACTAAATGATTAAAAATCAAAAGATTAAATGACTGAAAAATAATATGACTTCTACTGTTTTCACATGATAGAGGACCACTAACGTTCGTAGTGTCCCCAGCCGCCAATGCAGTCATTTTCACTACTTTTCTGTTCGCAGTCAATGACCAGATAATCCATTGACTCTGTAAGGGTAATAAATAAAATGTATTTGTAAAAATAAATGTATTTTAAATAAAAGAAAACAGATGGAACCACATAAATCTGAATTTTATTGTTCAGATTTTTTAAATATATTTTTACATATTTAAAATTCATAGCATTAATGTATTTATAAAAATTCATAACACTATTTCATTTTTCCCCATTCTCAAATTCTTTGGGGTTTGATTTTTGAGTCTTAGAATTGTTTATTTTTAACTTAGATGGATAATATCTCTCTTTTCTAGAGAATAATAAGTAAATTATTTATTGTTCTTTTAAATTTCTGTGTAAATAAAAAATAACACAAAATATCTGGTAATATGAACATCATCTTGTACTGGGATTGAGTGATCTAAAATTGAAAAAATACATATATAATTGTTCATTAATAAAGTCATATGTTTTATTTTTATCATTCATTGAAGTAGTAATAATAAATAAAAGATTAGATCCTTGTTTCTTCTGTCAATTATAAAACTTTATAGCAAAAGATGCGCATTTTCAAAGTCAGCATAATGGCAATTCTTTTCCATATTGAAATAATATTCGTCGATTTATGTTATGAACTATTGCTCAAAGTTTAAATTTATCTATATTTTTGGGACATCACAAACAAGTATTTTGTGTTTAGCTCTTTATGTAACTGTCAAATATTGTAAAAACAATTATACAACATTGTACTGCGCTTTAAATAAATAATAATAACCACTCGCATTATTAAGAAATACTTAATACTTTTAAAATATAAAAACATAAATTATGTATATTTTGGGACACAAAATAACGAATACAAAAGTAGCGAGTAGTTACTATTTGGGTAATCAAATTGATCAAGATTATTCTGATCGTTCAAATCGTGTATACAAATGATCTATAGCAATTTGATCAATCTCTATCCACGTAAACAAACACTATCTAGGATCAACTGGATCGCGATCAAATTAATCCGAGGATAGGATCGTTTGGATCGGATAAAAAAGATTAAAGATGGCAGCCTCCATGGTTAAAGTCAAACTTATAGTTGAGAACAAAGAAATAGGTTTTACTGTCGAAATAAAAAGTACTTAAAACTTGTAAATGGTAAGTGAAACATTATTATTAATTAAAATATCCGATAAACTAAGATGAAAAAATAAGTATTAACAGACAATTCTGCGAGATTGTCCGAAAAGAATTCATGGCGTGCACTCTCATTTTGCCGTTTTGTGAGCAATTTCATTCACAGAGTAAATACGATTCGATCACACTTGTATAATTTCCACCAACTAAAACACACGACAGAAAGGATTTGTATCACGTAACAAAGACAGATGTGATCCTGCAGATCGATCCATCTAAAACGAAATATATATGCAACCCTAACCGACTCTTATAGTTCAAGCACTATCTAGACCAGTGGTTCTTAACCTTTTAGTGATGAGGGACCATTTATCAAAATTTTTGTCTTGCCATGGACCACGAGCTGTTTGGCAGTAATATAGGTTCTTATAAGGTTGTTCTATAAATTAAACACATAAAAAATTATTCGGAACCAAGAGTATTATATTATTTGCGAAAGTGTTACATTAATTATATTATTTTAGTGCGATTTTTGTGACTGCATACTGTTTACCAACTGCTGAATTCTTGGTTCAGTGCTACTCAAAGGAAATGCATGTCGGCACTGGCATCCAACCGATATCGATGTTTATTTTTAATTATCAAAAGCACTGAGAATCCTTGCTCGCATAAATATGTGGTCGAAAATAAAGTTAGGTACTGTAAAGCAATATCTTGAATTTTAGGGAAAGCAATAGCTTTTTGGCTCCAAAAATCTTTAAGGTTAATTCCTGTCTCGAATGTATCCTTGCAGTTACTATCATTTTGCATTTCAATTAACTCTTCTTGTATTTCATCCGGCACCTCAGAAATGTTGACTATGAAAGGATTGCAAATCAGTTTCCGAATACCTTTGTCCTTGCAGTCAGGAAATAGTGATTAAATTTATTTTTCAAGCTTGTAATGGAATGGAATGTTCTTTTGTATTTGTCCTTTAATCTTGGCACACTGTCAATCAATAATTGGGTTCAATGTATCAAACGCAGAAAAATTCTCTCTTTCGACTTTGCTCATCCATAAGTCAATTTTAGCGATAAACGCACTGATTTTATCTTCAAATGCAAATTTATTGCTAGTGCCTTCCAATTTCATATTTCCTGACCACACACCATACCACAGCCCAGTCCGCTATCGGCTCTAACCTTGACATACCGCGCATTGTCATCAACTCGTCGTCATTTATTTAATAATTTTGGGATAACTTCATGGACCACTTCAGTTGCTTTCAGGGACCACCAGTGGTCCATGGACCACAGGTTAAGAACCACAGATCTAGACTCTTATAAAACAAACACTATCTAGGATCAACTGGATCCTAGATAGTGTTTGTTAGTTAAAAGTAGATGAAATCTGAGAAAGACATGAGAAAGAAAGTAGTTTTGCAGAAAAGAGAGAGGAGTCTGCAGTACGATGTAAAAATAATATAGAGGATCATCATTGAAATGTAGAATCGAAAGAAGTCTTCATCTTTATCTCTTCATCAAGAGTTACAAGAGGTCGTTCCTCAACTGTACACGAAAAGAAAGTTTTTGATATATGGTACTTAAAAATGGGAAGATAATGGGGATCGGGGTTAAAAGGAGTGAGATAATGGTGATCGTGTGTATCTGCACTTGGGTCGGACTTAATGACAATTTTACTCGTTATCATCATTTACAATTTTTTATAAAACCCATCGCTATTCTCAAAATAAAGCTTTTGTCATTTTATAATAGTTAAAAATATTAAAAGTGTTTTAATAAAACAGATAACGCCACCAAAATTTTAAATATTGCCGGGAAAGTTGAGCAACTCGTTGCTGGTTTATTTAGCATTTGATTAATATTATTATCATTTACAATTTTTTTACGAAAATTTAGTTAACTAGGTTGTAAGTATTTTAACACATAATTTAAACTTACTTAAAATTAAAACAACGTTTATATTAATTTAAATTTTNAAATATATATATATATATATATTTATGAATTGTTATTTACATTATTTGTATAATTTTAGTTTTAATCACTTTTTTTATCTTATTGCTAATAATATATTCGTTTTAATTAATCAGTTAGAAATTTTATTATATTTCAAACTTTATGTGTATTTTATATACTGTATATATATATTTTTGCTCTATCTGGTTGTGTAAAGAACAACATAGGCCTACTATCTTCGGACCCACATCTCGAAGATTGCGTATGCAAACGTGACACCGAGATTGTTTATCTATTAATCAACGTTGTAAAGGAGTTTCTCCTATTTTTTCGATTTTGGGAACCTCCTTTCCTACATTTTCAGTAATATCAATTTAAAATAATTTAGAGAAACAAATTGGAATTAAAAAAGTTATCAATTAATTAATAATATATATCTGTTATAAATCTCACAAGGAAGGAAAAAATGAGGGGATGCCGTCGTTTCCCCCTTTTCCGATGGTGTTATATAACGATGGTAAGCTATCCATGTCACATTGACGCACATTATTCTTCATTGACAAGAGAGGAGGAAGACCACTAGATGACCAATCATACATTTTACAAATTACTTCACCTTCCTCCGGAACAAAAACATGATTGGTCATAAATAATAAAATAGAAAGAAGTGGCGAAAATCAACAGAGTGAGACAGGATTAAGAAACTGACTGACTGACTGACTGGCCGGAGAAGATACAACCGACCTAGTGAAGGACCAAGTAAAGGAGAAAGAATTCGAAAACGAAGAAGATAACAGGGAGAGAAAGTGAAGAAAGAAGAGAAGACAACTCTTTTCCTGGTATGTTGTGAGTCGCGCAGTTCAGATCCCTCCGTTAGGTATCCTTTCGTTTTATAGATAAAAATAGATCAATTTCCTAAATCGGATTTTATAATTTTGTTCAGAACTTTGTTTTTCGATAATAAACTCTCGTTATTTGTACTTGACTCTGCATTCATTCTCCTGAGAGGCTCATTCTTGGACTTCGGAGTAACTCTTATCCTCGCACCTTAACTATTTGTTTTTTTTGTCTAAATCGACGGTGTGTCCGACAAAACACATCTGGTGCCTACCCTACCCCAAACTTGCGTAATCTAATTTTTGATTCATACCAATTAATACTAATTCATTGGACAAGATTTTAAAGATAATATATTTTATTTCATTAACAAAATTAAATTAAAGTTATTGTGCTAGGCGACAATTTTACTGTTTCTATCGATTTGTACTTATATTAAACAGCAGTGGATCCAGACGAAGGGAGCAATAAAAAAGGTTTTTTTATCTGCTTCCGGTGCTTCTGATTTATTTATTTGTATTGAATAATGAAAAAAAGTCAAGAAGCAGCACGCTGGGTACAATCTAAACCAGGGGTCGCCAAACTTTTTTAACCATCGATCCCAACCACTTTCCAAAACCTCACATTGACTCCCACCGTAAAGTTCTATTACAAGTGTATGTGTATGAGGAAAAAAAAAACGTTGTGATCTCTGTATAAGAAAAAAAAAAATTCTGACCCCTTAGCCGCATCGACCCCCGCAATGATGTTGCATCGACCCCTGGAGGTCGATATCGACCACTTTGGCGACCCCTGATCTAAACCATCAATACGAACAAGACATAGATGGGTTTGACAGTTTTAAGTTTTAATGTCTACACGCTGAGTTTTTGGGTTATTGGAATATTGTAAGCTTGGGAGCGATCGCCCAAGCTTCCAATATTCCAATAACCCAAAATCGTTTCCATGAATCCGCGCCTGATATTAAATACAAATGACTTAATAAATAAAAACAAGGAAATTGTTAGAATACGATAAGTAAAAAGTATAAGTTTCACTTCCTCTAGATTGCCATTGGGTGTTGCAATCCCGTCCTTTCACAGCACGCAGAATTGTTTCTGTTCCAAGCAGAATGGACGATCAAAGTAAGCTTAAATCATTATCAATATAATTTAATGTTGAATATTCTGGTTATAGCTGTATTTATTCGTTTGTGAATTTTTTCTCTCTTTAATCCTTTTGGTAGACTATCTCACAGCAAAGGTTAATAAATTCTTTTATTAGTTTTCACATATGCATTTCGAACCGGTATAACATTTCCGGTTCCTCTTCAGTGTTCTACAATTATAAAAATTAAATTGATATAATTTAAAAAACTAACAAAGTAATTTGCCAAGTAACATAACATAAACACATCACAAATACCTCTAAGGGTTTTACACATTTCNGTACACAGTGTATTTATTAATTTTCATTTTCATGTAGTAAAGGCTCTATGCCTTCATACTTTTCCTTTGTTTAAGGGTATTTGGACAGTTATATTCTCAAAGAATTCTCTCAGTTATATTCGCTGTTATATTCTCAAGGAAACAATACATACAAGTACAGTACAGTATTTTCTGAGGAAACGCTCGTACTTATTTTTTTAACTCCATTCCCGATAACCCGGCATTTTCACAAACTCGGCCACCCTTCAATTCACATTTCGGTCCCTTCGGTCCGAAAACTCGGCCTATTATTAGGCCGAGTTTTCGAGGTTCTACTGTATAATTAATAAAATTCCTGAATTTAGAAAAATCATTCCTAAAATACGTTTAGTGAAATTTAATCGATATTTATTAATGATAATTTTTAGTTGAACAATAACTAATTAATCAGTCCATTGAGCAATAATGTTTGTGAACGACGTTTACCATCGACTTGTCTAGGTAAATCGTCCTGGATATGTTACCGCTAAAGCTCGAAAGTCGTTAATGTGTACATTACCTAGCTAATCTGCAGATTAACTAGGGTGATCCGTTAAAGTTTCTAAAATTGTTCTATTTCTCAAATTACCTTGGTAATACGCAGATTATCTAGGTTATCTGCAAATTACCTACTAGACACTCAGTTAAGTGAAAATAGGATTTTGCTGAAACAACAGCAACGTTTTTGCACGCTTAAATTAACATAATGTTTTTTATTTAATTTTTGATATCTAAAGAATCAAGTTAATACAATCAAACAATCAACAAATTAGTTAATAGAATCAATCATCAGCCAATTAATTAAAAAACTCATATAAAAATCAAATTGTTTAAAATATTAATACAATTCGGAAAATTATTATATAGATAACCATCTATGGAATTACAGATTATGAAATTTTTATTTATATTAAGTAAAAACATTTTAAATACTGGCTGCAGTTACATTTGCATTAGTTAATAATTATCATATAAAAATCAAATTGTTTTGTATAGATGATATTCAATATAATAAAAATGTAAGAAGACTTATTTTCTTTGTTTTTTTTTTAACTTTTTTGTGTATGTGGACACTAAGAACACCTTTTTACAAGCCCATTATGGGTTCAGTCAGGTCCACAATGAGCCGTCGGGAGATGGGAGACAGGAACTCGACATAATCAGATAGCCATGCCCTAAAATCTTCTGATTTCTGAAAATTTTGAATCCGGACGGATAGAAAAATCTGTCCTGATACGATCCCAGCCCTCCAAGGTTAATCGTTCGGTCATTCGTCCGTCACCGCCCATATATAGTATATATTGTATGTGTGGGAACCTAGAGGCCAATTTTTTGGTTAAATAGAAAATTTTAAAATTTTGTTAAACAGGAAACATTTGTGTTTTCTTTCGAACTTTCTTTCGATTTTGGAGGAGGAACTTCCTGATCAAAGTTGCTGATTTTGATATCAACTCAGCAGGAAAGTTCCTTGTTGTTTCTCTTCTCATATGATTTGTATAGCCCCAGATTATTGGTCGGACGAATATCCTACAAATAAGGTTCACATTAACGTTCTAGGAAAAGCTGGAATTGGAACGAAACAAACCAAACAAAACAAGAAGATTGCGTAAGAATTAAAGAATGTGTTGCTTTTGTTTTTGTAATTATTACAATTCAGTTAGTTAAAAAATATTAAGTATTTCTTAACAATGCAACTGGTTAATGACTTCGAAAATGCGATTAGGTATTGATTTAATTAAATTGTTTAAGATTTCTGGATCCATTTGAAACCAGCACACATTAATTTTTTTGTTGAACTTCTGAAACTGTTGTCAAATGCCTGTTGTTAGCTTAAATTTTTCGAGCAAGAACACCCGAATTGTTCTCAATCGGATTTATGTACGGACTTCTTCATAACTTGAACATAATAATGTTCGAGTCACATAGTTGTTGAGCGTGAACAATGAATACTGGCATTGTCCTGTTGAAAAATCCAATCAGGTCTTCCAATTTCTTCTCCGATAGGTAATAAATTATTTTTTAGTACTTTAAGATATAATTTTCGGGCTTCCTGTTCACTAGAATGTTTTGGTGATGATTTTCCCAAAATGTTATAAATTCTAGTAGATCTTTTCATTAAAACGGCAATTTTCTTGACACTACAGCCTTCTTTTAATTTCCATATTCTTGCAATTTCTTTCATACTAAACTCCCTTCCAGGTGGCATTTTGGAAAGTTTTTGATTCAATATTCAAATTATTACTTGACAACAAAGTTAAACTATTACTTGGCATTATTTATTATTATTTTCGTAATTTTAAGTTTATTTTGATTGTAATTTTGCTATTCTGTTTTATTATCTATACTTTTGGGAATGCCAACAAATATGTTTTTATTGTCAAATTATTAATATAATAATCTTTAATTTTGAAATTATCAAAAATCAGTGTAATGTGCATACATTCTCTGTAAACTATTCTCCCTGTTAATCAATAGACCTATTTCTGTATAGTTAGTGAGAAATTAAAACAAAGTTAACCTTTACAAAATTTCAGATGTCACTAAAAATAATATTGATAATAGCATCAAATATTGACTTGAATTTTTCTTACATTAAGTTGATTTATTTTTATTTATTTAATAAGATACATTAAGTAAATTTTACATCAAAAATCTTTAATACAAAATTATTATATTTTCTTTTATAATCACAAAACAAATTCACTTTTACTGAAATTATTTCTTTCTAGATAAGTTTATTCCAACAGCAGTTGCTCCCGGAAACAGGTATGATTATCTATTTATTTTGTAAATATAAATAGTTAAAGAAATATTTATATGACAATATTATTTTGTTTTGTTGTTCAGAAATGAAAGAACCTATCCCTCTCCAGAACCTAAGGAAACAAATGAACCAACAGAAAAAAGTTCTGGAAACGATGGAAAAGAAAAAGAAAAGGAAAATAAATGTTGAATAAACGAATTAAATATGAAAACAGATAATACTAAATACTGAAAAATGTTTTGATAAACTTTGTATGTCTTAATTAAATTTTTTACTGCATTCATTTCCAGAGTTACGTATGCTTATAGTCTAGAAAACTGAAATATATAATGATATCGAGACAAATATCCTAGTTTTACTGTAAATATTATCTTTTTTATTATATTTCATGCTAGTGCATTTTTCCTGTAGGCGGAATTATCACACTGGACAGAAAGTAATTGAGACACTTTTTTCCATTCCTATGTATTTACTGCGAAATGCATTTCGGACCTATCAGCTCCCTCTTCAATCACTATACATAGATTTCAAAATTCGATACAAAATATGAATTTGATGAGTTCTTGCTGTTTTATGGTGTCACACAACGGTAATTTACAAACGTGCTTTAACATTGCTTTCGGGTGTGTTTCCCTCCGGCTTTACAAGTATGCGTTGGTTTCTTTATTTTTCCTCCTCCCCATCTGTTAGGAAACCCTCCTAACATCCAGACGGCAATAGAGACGATGACGAGATATCTCTTATAATCGTTACTTGTTTTTTTTCCTTTTAATTTCTTTTTCTCCCCGGCGACCTCACAATATATACATAGCCTATGGTGCGTTAGTTTCACTGCGATGTTTACAGCGAAATAAATAAATTTGTTATAGAAAAAGGAATGTCAAATCGCGTAATAATACTGCGGCAATTTGTAAATTTTCTTGTCATCCAAGCATAAGGATAACGACAACGCATCATTATAACAAGATTCAGAATATAATGTACAAAGAGTCGGTGACTGTAAAAGATTAAAACCAACATTGCATAATACAAAACAGATTGTTTTATTTTTCTATAGTACATTTTTAAAATGACCGCTTTCAGCGTGTAGGCCGTTGAGTGCAACATTATGGGTGTCACGTAGCATACTTATCGTTACAATCCTAAAAGCTTTTCGTATTCGGCTCTGCAGCTCATCAATCTTGGTACGGATCGTAATCTGTTACTTTTTGGTGACCCTACGGAAAAAATTCAATGAGGTTAAGTACTGGGAGTGTGGTGGAACTACTGGACTAGACAGTGTTGTCGTATTCATTGCTTATCGAACCGCTCTTTGATCCTGGGAACGGGCTGCTTATACAAACGAGCAGTAGATACTCAAACGGCAAATCGTCGAGGTATTCGTACACTCGTGTGTAAAATATTAAAATAGCCGTCATTGGTCCGAGTGCTGTGGGTTTAAGAACCTGCTCATTTCAGATGTCATATTAGACGTTTAGTTTTAAACGTATTTGGTCGCATGTTTCGCGTACATCGTGGAACACGGGGCAATTACATTATGGCAATTACACGCTTCATTCCGGAAAGTGCTTAATCAGTTCGTAAAATGTGCTCGAGGATTCCACAGATGGAATTGCTCTCCGCGATTTCTTTCTTACATGGTAAACGAACTACAGATAACACTGGAATGAGTGCATGTGGCAACGTAAAATATGATGTATTTGCGTCACTGCAAAACTGTCTCGCAGTATTTGGATATACAAGAAATTATGCCGAAATTTCGATGTGAAGACGAAGTAGATATGATTCGTGTTCTTCGAAGGTGTCACACTGGTTTGCATCAAGTGGCGTATTGTGTTCAGAATTGTTTCACGATAAAGATTATATAAGTTACTGGATCTACATAAGTTAATTCACAATTGCTCTGGGCTAAATCTTATCACATTTGTAATTCATTATTCTACATTTTATGACACAATAAATATTACATATTGACATTATAATAATTTTAAAAAATTTAAAAGTATAACCGTTCAAAAATATTATAAAACTAAATTTCACTCTAATAATGTTATATGGATATTTTTCTACGAATGGATCAGATAATAANCAGATAACAGTGGAATGAGTGCATGTGGCAACGTAAAATATGATGTATTTGCGTGACTGCAAAACTGTCTCGCAGTATTTGGATATACAAGAAATTATGCCGAAATTTCGATGTGAAGACGAAGTAGATATGATTCGTGTTCTTCGAAGGTGTCACGCTGGTTTGCATCAAGTGGCGTATTGCGTTCAGAATTGTTTCACGATAAAGATTATATAAGTTACTGGATCTACATAAGTTAATTCAGAATTGCTCTGAGCTAAATCTTATCACAATTGTAATTCATTACTCTAGATTTTATGACACTATAAATATTACATATTGACATTATAATAATTTTAACAAATTTAAAAGTATAACCGTTCAAAAATATTATAAAACTAAATTTCACTCTAATAATGTTATATGGATATTTTTCTACGAATGGATCAGATAATAAAAAGCAAAAAATATTAAGTACAGTATTTATAAATTGTTTGAAACGATAGTTTCATTTTAATTAAAAATTAATAGAATTAGAAATAAAATCATTATTATATTCCCCGCTGTTATGAATAAGAAGGAAAGTGTGAGATTAGCAGTGGGTCACTGGTTAATCCCCAAATGACCACTTACTTTGCACAGGCTAGTAAAACCCGATCTCGGGGTCGTTTGATGGCTAGGAGAGCAAGTCGAGTGGAGAGGGGTGAGGAAGCTGGCAGGTGTCCTTAAATGACAGGAGACAGGTTCAACAAAATAGCAAAGCATTTATTAAATGGCTAAGCTATGATACATAAGGCGATAACAATATATAGGTTAAATGCAGTTAGATACAACTCAGAATAAATGCTTCTAACATACTATACTCCTTCCTTCTAGGGTTAAACTAAAAATACGCTTAGGGAGAGAGAGAGTCCGCAAGTTCAAATAATTACCTCAAAGAGAGCTTTATGTGGCGATTAAGTGTTATGTGGAAATTTCTATGATCTTCTATGGTGTCTTCTCCTTTCATCGGGTCGAGTCCGTTGCACGGAGGTCCGGAGACGAGATGCACACATCGACAAGTATAACTTCCGAGAGATCGCCCTGAGCTTCCGAAGATTCGAGCTTTTATATCATTCGCCTGGGAAAACCGACACGTGATTGACTTTTGTTGACGATGACGGTGCATTCTTCACACCTAAGTGTAAACTTTCTCAGCTAGTTATTATACAATCGGTGAAATCCGATCTAGTTCAAATTCTTCGGGTTTTTTTCCGAAAATATTTAGACTTAACAGAAAATTTGAATTTTTAAGAGGCCCGTAAAAATCCGCGGCCTCACAAAAGTATGGCGATCGGTCAAAAAATGATCCTCAAAGAGTTTTATATCTTTGGACTTAAGAACATATTGGAACGTCTAGAAATCCAATTAAATTTAACAGTAACTTATTTTGATTTGTGAAGATCGAGGGACGAAGAGATGAAAGGAGTCGTATTCTGAGTAGGGTCGGACTTAATGACAAATTTATTTGTTATTATCATTTACAATTTTTTTTATAAAACCCATCGCTATTCTCAAAATTAAGCCTTTTGTCATTTTATAATAGTTAAAATTATGAAAAGAATTTTAAATAAAGTATAACAGATAACGCCACCAAAATTTTAAATATTGCCGGGAAAGTTGAGCAACTCGTTGCTGGTTTATTTAGCATTTAATAAATATTATTATCAGAAAAAATTCAATATTTTAGACAAAAATTTTTTTGTATATACTGTACATAAACGTGCAATTGTTTTTATACATGTTTCATGACAAGATTTTAAATGATTATGAATTTTATTTCATTAATAAAATTAACAATATTAAATTAAAGTTATTGTGCTAGGCGATACTNTTTATAAATTGTTTGAAACGATAGTTTCATTTTAATTAAAAATTAATAGAATTAGAAATAAAATCATTATTATATTCCCGGCTGTTATGAATAAGAAGGAAAGTATGGCGATCGGTCAAAAAATGACCCTCAAAGAGTTTTATATCTTTAGAATTAAGAACATATTGGAACGTCCAGAAATTCAATTAAATTTAAGAGTAACTTATTTTGATTTGTAAAGATCGAGAGGCAAAGAGATAATTTGCCTCGTTGCTGGTTTATTTAGCATTTGATGAATATTATTATCAGAAAAAAATTTAATATTTTAGACAAAAAATTTTACGTATATACTGTACATAAACGTGCAGTTGTTTTTATAGGCCTAAATGTTTCATACTAATTCATTTGACGAGATTTTAAATGGTTATGAATTTTATTTCATTAAGAAAATTAACAATATTAAATTAAAGTTATTGTGCTAGGCGATAATTTTACTATTTCTATCGATTTGTGCTTATATTAAATACAAATGACTTAATAAATAAAAACAGGAAATTTGTTAGAATACGATAAGTACAAAGTATAAATTTCGCTTTCACTAGATTGTCATTGAATGTTGCAATTCCGTCCTTTCACAGCGTGAATTGTTTTTATTCCAAGCAGGATGGACGATAAAAGTAAGCTTAAATCACTATCAATATAATTTAATTTAAGCTAGTTTTATTGATATCAAGAAAATCTGAAATCGAATTGATAAACCTGTTCGGATTCGATGCTGGGTTCCCAAAACGGCAGATGCCACGGTAATCGCTCGATCACTTGTTTGTCTAGCCCCGTATATAAAGTATATATTGTATGCATATAGTGGTAGATCGAATCCGGGAAGTCAGATAAATATTTTTCGTTCATGTAGGTCTCGTAGCCTCTATTATTTACGATTTTTATTTTTTTACAGTCGTTGGTAGATACCGAGCATAAGTTTAATACGGAGGCCATCGCGGCGGCCTAAACTCCAAAAAATTATGATTAGTTCGTTTGAAATTGAATGTTACAAAATCCCATCTTGTTAGGCCGAATCTTATTTCGCATGGTCCTTTACAAGGGAGTCCACGTTTGAATCGAAGCCAGTCATTTAAAAGTTTCAAGTCATAAACCGGTATTGTTGTAAGCCAGATTTATGTTCGTATGGGCCGTACCACGATAGCTTATGGCGTGAATTGAAATATATATTTTTTAATTTAGTACATAGACAATGCTTGTATTTTGTTCATTATTTTATTTTTCTGAAGTAAAATGTAAGTTATATTAAAATTAAAAAAAACGACCCAGAGCGAACGGCTCACCTGGAAACTCCAGCTTCCTCCGTGATTGAAAGTCTTCTATACAGTGTAGTACATTATTTATGTGAAATAATAAATGAATAACGTTTCACACATAAATACATAGATTTCAGAAGATGCGTAACAATGTCGAATTTCATACCTGACAAAATAAAGATGGCAATTATTGATGAAGACTCACAATTTCACAGTTCAGACGAAGTGAAATTAAATTCTAACCACTTTCTGAGATTCACTCTTAAGTATCATATATCAAAAACTTTCTTTTTATGTACAGTTGAGGAACGACCTCTTAAACTCTTGATGAGGAGATAAAGATGAAGAGCCTTTTCGATTCTGCATTTCAATGATGATTCTCTATATTCTTTTTATAGTACTGTGGATTTCTCTCTCTTTTCTACAAACTACTTTCTTTCTCACATCTTCAGATTTCATCTATTTTTAACAAGAGTCAATTACTGGGGTGAATATACTTTTTGTTTCAGACGAATCGATCTTCAAGATTACATCAGTCTTTGTTACGTGATACAAATCGCCTCTGTTATGCGTTTTAGTTGGTGGAAATTATAGAAGTATAATTATAGAAGTATATACTCTGTGAATGAAATTGCTCACAAAACGGCAAAATGAGAGTGCACGCCAAGAATTCTTGTCGTACAATCTCGTAAAATTGCCTCCTAATACTTATTTTTCCCTCTAAGTTTATCGGATATTTTAATTACCATTTACAAGTTTTAAGCACTTTTCATTTCGACAGTAAAACATATTTCTTTGCTCATAACTATAAGTTTGACTCTAACCATGGAGGCTGCCATCTTTACTCTTTTTTATCCGATTCAAACGATCCTACCCTCTGCTCGGATTAATTCGATCGTGGTCCAGTTGATCGTAGATGGCGTTTGTTTACGTGGATAGTGATTGATCAAATCGCTATAGTTCGTTTTCTATACATTATTCACAACTTATTCGTTACTGGTTGCTCTGGGCATCAACAAAACAAACGAAGAATAACGAATAAATATTGATTATCGTTTACTGTGCATATCTGTATATATGAAGGGTTTTATTTAATTATAAAACTAAATAATTCAGAAAGATATAAAGCAATAAAACGAAATTTATTTTATATATTAATCGAATTATTTCCCACTTAAGCACGCATCGATTTAAGTAGTTACAAGATGTTATTTTTTAAAAAAATTTATTAAATCTTATCGCCATGAATGGTGAAAATATAGCATGTCTTTTATTCATATTACTAGTTTGATCGTGCCCGCTAGATTGTGGCTGAAGCGAAGGATGGACCCAAAAATTCCGTGCTATCTGAAAACTTTTGAGTAGCTAAACCGGATTCAAACGGATTACTTATACTACTTTTGCACACAATCCACGACTTACTTCGATCTCGATTTACCTGCAATCTGGATTGTGACGGTCGCCAGTCGAACGTCGTGCTGTTCGCACAGGAAGTCCTCTTGAGAAGAACCCGGCTATTACACGCGATGATAAAACTGACATAACTACGCTGTAAGTCACGAACGCCAACAAACAAGATGGAAGTTTTGGTTAGAAATAAATACAGTACTTTTTCTTGAAATATATCTAATAATAGACAGATGTCATCGTCTTTCCAAATACAGTATCTTTTTTATTTCTCTGTCGATAGCACGACACGCGTTCCGCAGCCATCTTGTATTTTCTCGCGCGCGTGGGATTGTGGGATCTCTCTTATGACTGGATCTACTTTCGAGAGCTCTCTTGAGTCGATCGCCATTATAGATGAGAATGTTTGTTTGTCACTTGTAGGTCGTTCGACCAATTGCTACGGAACTCGGTACATACTTTCAAATTCTTCTAACATACATCATGTCGTACATTCCACCCAAAAATATCGATTGGATTTCTATAAATCAATTGATTTTTGTTTACATTCTATTTTCTGGGTTACTCGTAGCGCCATTTACTGATAGAAATTTAACAAAATAATTAACTACATATAATTCATACCAAATGGGAAATAATTCTATAAAATATATATTATATTCACCAATTGCTGCCACAATAATTTTACGTGAAATAGATGCGCCAATACGCAATTACTGGAACAGATAGCACATAGCAGTCGTCTGCGTGCAGTGTAGTACTGTTTTGCCCCCGTACATCATAACTTTTCCGTTAGTAATAGAGCCGTGCCGGTTATGTATCTAACATTGTTTCGAGGGAAAATTTTTGTATTGAAATAACGTGAATTGCGGTACAAATTAAAAGTTCGTATATAAATAATTGAGATTTTCTCTGTTACGATTTCCATGTCTAATCATGACTATCATCTGTATAATTCCGGTTTTGGAACTAAGGAAGGTCAGAGACGAACAGACGTCCGGAAATTTATAGCTGTATAGTTTTTTTCAATTTGCAGTTTAATAAGTAGGCCTATACTTCAGTAACCGAGTGAACCAAATCACCGAACGCAGTTAGTCGGCCGTAGATTCGGGATATACCAACGGACTGGCCAAATAGAGTTCCCCGGGTTTTCTTCGCGTTAGTAACACTTAAATTGGAGCCAACTTCAAATAAACTTCATTCCGGAATGCATCCTTCCTCGTACGTCACTCAAGTGTCGAGTTGCCGTAACCAAATAAACGAACTAATTCTAACCAGCGATTATTTATTGTGACATCGTCATGATGCCGAGCTGCAACTTTTCGTCGCAATGTTCTCAATTCTTTTACTGGTGGTCTTATACCACCTGAACATCATACTTTTCCTGTTAGCAATAAAGCCGTTCCAAAGAAATTTTGAATCGGAAATGTTTTCGCAATGATATATATTTAACCGTTTTAATTCTTTAAACAATGGTAGAATTCTGGAAATCGAATCATCAGTTAAACAGGGACACAAAAGCAATATTAGATCAGTCAATTTCTAACAGTTGCTGAAGAATAGAGACAAGCATTCGTTCCATGGATCGTTGCGAAGATTTTTAATGATTATTTTCTCTAACGAATTAAAAATCTTTAACGATTCATCTTCTGAATCGTTCTTTGGAATATTGGAAGCTTGGAAGAGATCGCCCC
This sequence comes from Centruroides sculpturatus, assembly GCF_000671375.1. Lineage (NCBI taxonomy): Eukaryota > Metazoa > Arthropoda > Arachnida > Scorpiones > Buthidae > Centruroides > Centruroides sculpturatus. Next base: position 319,824 of record NW_019384415.1, on the reverse strand, counting down.
CATCGCTTCCCTGAATCTTCGCCTAATATTAAATACAAATCAACTGATAAATAAAAACAGAAAATTGCCGGAATATGATAAGTACAAAGTATAAGTTTCACTTCCACTAGATTAACATTGGGTGTTGCAATTCTGTCCTTTAACGGCACACACATTTGTATCTATTTCAAGTAGGATGGACGATAAAAGTAAGTTTAAATCATTATTAATATAATTTAATATAAGCTAGTTTTATAGATGGAAAGAGAGTCAATTTTTTAAGTTTTCAGTCGTCAATCAAGTAGAACTATATGTAATTCTAACTTGTAAAATTCGATAAAACCCAATTTTATCAATGTAATATACAGTAATATTCGGGTAAACTGGAATCGCAGACTACTGATATTTTTTTTCAATTTGGTTTTAGTATTTTTTTTTTTCATTTTCAGAATATAGTTTTTCACGGTATGCTGTAAGAGGTGACTTTACTTATTTATGTTAAATGTCTGCTTTATTTAGATTAGGTTACGTTTTTCGTACGCAAAAATTTTCGTTTTCGCGTTGGTTTCCATCTTAAAATGTAATACAGAAAATCGTTTCGTTTTTAGCAATCTCTTTCGTTTAAGCAGGTTTCGAGAGTGGTTAATTATGAATGTAGCTTCTATTATAAAAGTTTTGAAGTAAATACAAATCGTAAAGGAATGTCGAGATTTATTATTATTTTATTAATTTTTTTTAAAAATATTATTCATAAAAACTAAATTATTCCAATAATTTAATATTACGAGGTAACCGATTGGTTTAATTTCGTAATCCTGCATATTTACAGATTATGAAATTTTTATTTATATTAAGTAAAAACATTTTAAATACTGGCTGCAGCTACATTTGTATTAGTTATTATTATCATGTAAAAATCAAATTGTTTATATAGCTGACCTCCAGAAGACTTATCTTCTCAAATTTTTACTATATTAAATACAGTAGACCCCCCTATAACGTGGTAGATACGTTCCACTTTATAAGAATTTCACGTTGTAGGAATCCTTAAATACATGAGCCAATCACAGCGCGGCACGTGTGAAGTTTACGGACTACGGCTGTTCGAAAGGTTTTCTTCCATAAAATTAATCGATTCTAGATTAATTTGAGTCAACATTTCCAAAACACGTATAATTTTTTGGGAATAATCCGTATAAACTATGCTATAAACAAAAAATTGTAGGATTACTTACCGAGTGTGCACCGTTCGACGTCGCCATTGCTTAAGCTTGTTTTCGTCGCAGAGCAGCGCACCAAACGGCGGCCGCGATTTCTGATAAGTTATTTTTCTGCGAAAAATTCGTTGACCTTTGGAGACATCATTAATACATTTCTTGTGAAAGAAATGTTTCTTTCACAAGAAATGTATAAAATTACAGTACTGTATTAGACTTACGGTACCTAGTTTACACACTGTACTGACGATAGTAAACTCAACTTACTCGCCTAAACTCTCTGTAGCGTGTAAGTAGTCCGGCTACTCATCTACTATTGGTCCAGATTCGACCAGTCCTGTCGTGACACGAGTCGGCGACAACGTTTTACGAGTCCCTTTTAGCGTCTTTATACGAATACTGTCGCAATTTTTTCGCCACGTTATAGGAATCTCCGTTATAGGAACCCGCGTTATAGAGGGGTCTACTGTATATGAAATATATATATATTTTTTCACATTTATAACTATTGATAAATAGCATGGACTGGAAACGAATTTCATCCAAGAAATAAATATAGCATATATACGCCCATATAAGTTACAATTATATATATATTTTTAATTTTTTCTGTTTGTGGGCACTAAGAGGGCCTTTTTACACGCTCATTATGGGTTTATCTAGGTCCACATTGGGCAGTCAGGAGATGAGAGACAGGGACTCTACCTAATCAGATGGTCATGCACGAAAATTTTCTGAGTTTTGGAGGGCCTGGGATCGAATCCGAAACCCGTAAGGATTCGATCACGGGTGTCCCAAAACGGTAGATGCCACGGTAATCGCTCGGGCATTCGTTTGTCAAGACCCATATATCTATATATATAAAAATGAATGTATGTGTGTGTGTGTGTGTCTGTCTGTCCTTTATGCATTACCACACTGTTTATCCGATTGCCATAAAACTTTGGAAAGTTTTTTTAATTTTTTAATACACTCCCGCGAAGTACATTTATCCTACGATAAATGGCGCGCGTTTACACGAGCATTAGAGCACAGTGTGTCCGATCGATTTCAAATTGTGAAGACCATTTCCCCCTTCAAAAAATATCTTTTCTTTATATATGCATTTGTGAACTGTTATTTACGATATTTATAATAATTTTTGTTTAATCACTTTATTTCAACTTTTTTTTGCTAATTATGTATTCGCTCGAGCTTCGTTAAAACCTTAACTGTACCCCGAACAACAACCGAAGTTGTAGGAAGAAATTCGCGTATTTTACCGATCTAGGTATCCCCCCTTTTCCAAATTTTAATATCGACTCAAAATAATTTAAAAAGACAAATTACAATAAAACGGTTTATTATCCAACTATCAGAAATTTCACAANTTCGATGTGAAGACGAAGTAGATATGATTCGTGTTCTTCGAAGGTGTCACACTGGTTTGCATCAAGTGGCGTATTGTGTTCAGAATTGTTTCACGATAAAGATTATATAAGTTACTGGATCTACATAAGTTAATTCACAATTGCTCTGGGCTAAATCTTATCACATTTGTAATTCATTATTCTACATTTTATGACACAATAAATATTACATATTGACATTATAATAATTTTAAAAAATTTAAAAGTATAACCGTTCAAAAATATTATAAAACTAAATTTCACTCTAATAATGTTATATGGATATTTTTCTACGAATGGATCAGATAATAAAAAGCAAAAAATATTAAGTACAGTATTTATAAATTGTTTGAAACGATAGTTTCATTTTAATTAAAAATTAATAGAATTAGAAATAAAATCATTATTATATTCCCCGCTGTTATGAATAAGAAGGAAAGTGTGAGATTAGCAGTGGGTCACTGGTTAATCCCCAAATGACCACTTACTTTGCACAGGCTAGTAAAACCCGATCTCGGGGTCGTTTGATGGCTAGGAGAGCAAGTCGAGTGGAGAGGGGTGAGGAAGCTGGCAGGTGTCCTTAAATGACAGGAGACAGGTTCAACAAAATAGCAAAGCATTTATTAAATGGCTAAGCTATGATACATAAGGCGATAACAATATATAGGTTAAGTGCAGTTAGATACAACTCAGAATAAATGCTTCTAACATACTATACTCCTTCCTTCTAGGGTTAAACTAAAAATACGCTTAGGGAGAGAGAGAGTCCGCAAGTTCAAATAATTACCTCAAAGAGAGCTTTATGTGGCGATTAAGTGTTATGTGGAAATTTCTATGATCTTCTATGGTGTCTTCTCCTTTCATCGGGTCGAGTCCGTTGCACGGAGGTCCGGAGACGAGATGCACACATCGACAAGTATAACTTCCGAGAGATCGCCCTGAGCTTCCGAAGATTCGAGCTTTTATATCATTCGCCTGGGAAAACCGACACGTGATTGACTTTTGTTGACGATGACGGTGCATTCTTCACACCTAAGTGTAAACTTTCTCAGCTAGTTATTATACAATCGGTGAAATCCGATCTAGTTCAAATTCTTCGGGTTTTTTTCCGAAAATATTTAGACTTAACAGAAAATTTGAATTTTTAAGAGGCCCGTAAAAATCCGCGGCCTCACAAAAGTATGGCGATCGGTCAAAAAATGATCCTCAAAGAGTTTTATATCTTTGGACTTAAGAACATATTGGAACGTCTAGAAATCCAATTAAATTTAACAGTAACTTATTTTGATTTGTGAAGATCGAGGGACGAAGAGATGAAAGGAGTCGTATTCTGAGTAGGGTCGGACTTAATGACAAATTTATTTGTTATTATCATTTACAATTTTTTTTATAAAACCCATCGCTATTCTCAAAATTAAGCCTTTTGTCATTTTATAATAGTTAAAATTATGAAAAGAATTTTAAATAAAGTATAACAGATAACGCCACCAAAATTTTAAATATTGCCGGGAAAGTTGAGCAACTCGTTGCTGGTTTATTTAGCATTTAATAAATATTATTATCAGAAAAAATTCAATATTTTAGACAAAAATTTTTTTGTATATACTGTACATAAACGTGCAATTGTTTTTATACATGTTTCATGACAAGATTTTAAATGATTATGAATTTTATTTCATTAATAAAATTAACAATATTAAATTAAAGTTATTGTGCTAGGCGATACTTTTACTGTTTCTATCGATTTGTGCTTATATTAAATACAAATGACTTAATAAATAAAAACAAGAAAATTGTTAGAATACGACAAGTACAAAGTATAAATTTCACTTTCACTAGATTGTCATTGAGTGTTGCAATTCCGTCCTTTCACAGCGCGAATTGTTTTTATTCCAAGCAGGATGGACGATAAAAGTAAGCTTAAATCACTATCAATATAAATTAATATAAGCTAGTTTAATAGATTCCAAGAGAGTCAATATTTTAATTTTTTTAGTCGTCAATCGAGTAGAACTATATTTAATTCTTATAAAATTCAATAAAATCAAATTTTATCAATGTAATATACTGTAAAACTCGTGTAAACTAGAACTGCACGGTACCGAATTATTTTTCCTTTTTGATCTGGTTTTAGTTTTTTTTTTTTTCTATTTGTTTCCAGAATATAGTTGTTCACGCTATGCTCTAAGCGTTATACCTGGAGACGACTTTACTTATTAATATTAAATGTCCGCTTTATTCAGGTTAAGTTACATTCTTCGTACGCAAAATCTTTCATTTTCCCATTGAGTAGGTTTTCAGCTTAAAGCATTATACTGAAATTCGTTTAGTTTTTAAGAACCTCTTCCGTTTAAGCAGGTTTCGAGAGTGGTTAATTATGAATGTAGCTTCTATTATAACAGTTTCGAAGTAAATATGAATCGTAAAGGAATGTCAAGATTTATTATTATTTTATTAATTTTTTTAGAAATAATTTAATATTACGAGGTAACCGATTGGTTTAATTTCGTAATCCTGCATATTTACAGATTATGAAATTTTTTATTTATATTAAGTAAAAACATCTTAAATACGTACTACAGCTACATTTGTATTAGTTAATATTATCATATAAAAATCAAATTGTTTTGTATAGCTGACCCCAAAAAGATTTATCTTCTTAAATTTTCATTATATTGAATATCTGAAATATATATATTTTTTCATATTTATAACTGAATAGCATAGACTGGTAACAAATTTTAGCCCAGAAATATATAGTAAATATACGCCCATATAAGTTACAGTTTTGTTTTTTTTTTCTTTAACTTTTTTTAGTTTGTGGGCACTCCTCTCTCTTTTCCACAAAACTACTTTCTTTCTCATGTCTCTCTCAGATTTCATCTACTTTTAACTTTAAGAGTCGATTATTGGGTTGCATATATATTTCGTTTTAGATGGATCGATCTGCATGATCAAATCAGTCTTTGTTACGTGATATAAATCGCTTCCGTCATGTGTTTTAGTTGGCGGAAATTATACAAGTATGATCGAATCGTATTTACTCTACGAATGAAATTGCTCACAAACGGCAAAACTTCAGTGCACGCCATGAATTCTTGCCGTACAATCTCGCAAAATTGTCTTTTAATACTTATTTTTTCATCTCAGTTTAGCGGATATTTTAATTAATAATGATGTTTCACTTACCATTTACAAGTTTTAAGTACTTTTCATTTCGACAGTAAAACATATTTCTTTGCTCACAACTATAAGTTTGACTATAACCATGGAGGCTGTCATCTTTAATCTTTTTTATCCGATCCAAACGATCCTACTCTCCGTTCAGATTAATTTCATCGCGATCCAGTTGATAGTGTTTGTTTACGTGGATAGTGATTGATCAAATCGCTATAGTTCGTTTGTATACACGATTTGAATACTCAGAATTATCTTAGATCAGTTTTTAATAGGCTAATAGTAACTACCCGCTACTTTTGCATTCGTTACTATTTGCTCTGAGCATCAGTAAAAGAAACGGAGAATAACGAATAAATATTGATTAATGTTTATTGTGCACATCTTTATGTGGTCTGCGGTTTATTTGATTATAAAATTTCATAATTCAAAAAGATATAAAGCCATAAAACGAGATTTATGTTAATCGAATTATTCCCCACTTAAGTACTTTCCGATTTAAGGAGTTTAAAAGATTTAATCTTTTGTTTTAGATCTTCTCGATCTGGACGGTAAAAATATAGCATACATTTCGTTCATATTACTAGTTTGATCGAGCCCACAAGATTGTGGCTGAAGCCAGGGATATTTCCAAAAATTTTAATTCCATCTAAAAATTTGAGTAGCTAAACCGGATTCAAACGAATTCTTTATGGTAAAAAGAATGCTCTTTATACGCATGAGCTATTAATACAGCCATAAAATTACAGAATCGTTAAACAATACAAACTTAGTAAATTTATTGTTATTTCCAAAGCCAGTAAATCTCTTTCAACGGTATACTCTAACATTAAAATGGAACAAAGCAAAACACAAAATTGCGTAGGAATTAATGAAAGTGTTGCTTTTGTTTTTTGTCATTATTACAATTTATTTAGTTACTTTTCCAACTGCTATGAAATCTATGTGTATAATTTATGTTTTTGTTTTTTAAAAATATTAAATAATTCTTAACAATTCGAGTGGTTATTTTTATTTATTTATAGCATAGTACAATGTTACATAATTGTTATTACGATATGTGACTGACATAAAGCGCTAAACTGAAAATTCTTGTTTTGTGATGTCCCAAAAATATAGATAAATTTAAACTTTGGGCCATAGTTTATAACATAAATCGATGAAAATTATTTCACTACGGAATAGAACTGCCATTATGCTTAATGACTTCGAAAATGCGATTCGGCATTGATTTAATTAAATTGTTTAAGATTTCTGGATTAATTTGAAACCAGTACACAATTGTATATTCCAGTTTTAAGTGTTGAAGTCAACAATTTGACGTCATCAACAACGTTCCAACTCAAGTACGAAGTGCTTAGTTCCCATAATTCTATACTCAACAAGATGGATTCCATTCAAATGTCTTACCAATTCATTTGAAAGTAGCAGTCAACAGAACCACCATCACGTTGCCACCTAAAACAATGTGCTCTTTTTCCCTAATATTATTCCAGTAATAAGCTCATCCATCTGGCCCATCCAAATTAAATTTCTTTTCATCACTGAAAACAACCGAGAACCATTGGTAATTCCACACCATGTGATCTTTAGCTCATTGGTTTCTTGCCAATTTGTGTTGTTTTGTTACTGGTGGTTTTTTTCATCACCGCAGCAAATTTTATATGTGGAGTTGCTGAAATTCTTTGATGAACAGTACNTTACTGATAAAAATTTAACAAAATAATTAACTACATATAATTCATACCAAATGGGAAATAATTCTATAAAATATATATTATATTCACCAATTGCTGCCACAATAATTTTACGTGAAATAGATGCGCCAATACGCAATTACTGGAACAGATAGCACATAGCAGTCGTCTGCGTGCAGTGTAGTACTGTTTTGCCCCCGTACATCATAACTTTTCCGTTAGTAATAGAGCCGTGCCGGTTATGTATCTAACATTGTTTCGAGGGAAAATTTTTGTATTGAAATAACGTGAATTGCGGTACAAATTAAAAGTTCGTATATAAATAATTGAGATTTTCTCTGTTACGATTTCCATGTCTAATCATGACTATCATCTGTATAATTCCGGTTTTGGAACTAAGGAAGGTCAGAGACGAACAGACGTCCGGAAATTTATAGCTGTATAGTTTTTTTCAATTTGCAGTTTAATAAGTAGGCCTATACTTCAGTAACCGAGTGAACCAAATCACCGAACGCAGTTAGTCGGCCGTAGATTCGGGATATACCAACGGACTGGCCAAATAGAGTTCCCCGGGTTTTCTTCGCGTTAGTAACACTTAAATTGGAGCCAACTTCAAATAAACTTCATTCCGGAATGCATCCTTCCTCGTACGTCACTCAAGTGTCGAGTTGCCGTAACCAAATAAACGAACTAATTCTAACCAGCGATTATTTATTGTGACATCGTCATGATGCCGAGCTGCAACTTTTCGTCGCAATGTTCTCAATTCTTTTACTGGTGGTCTTATACCACCTGAACATCATACTTTTCCTGTTAGCAATAAAGCCGTTCCAAAGAAATTTTGAATCGGAAATGTTTTCGCAATGATATATATTTAACCGTTTTAATTCTTTAAACAATGGTAGAATTCTGGAAATCGAATCATCAGTTAAACAGGGACACAAAAGCAATATTAGATCAGTCAATTTCTAACAGTTGCTGAAGAATAGAGACAAGCATTCGTTCCATGGATCGTTGCGAAGATTTTTAATGATTATTTTCTCTAACGAATTAAAAATCTTTAACGATTCATCTTCTGAATCGTTCTTTGGAATATTGGAAGCTTGGAAGAGATCGCCCCCATCGCTTCCCTGAATCTTCGCCTAATATTAAATACAAATCAACTGATAAATAAAAACAGAAAATTGCCGGAATATGATAAGTACAAAGTATAAGTTTCACTTCCACTAGATTAACATTGGGTGTTGCAATTCTGTCCTTTAACGGCACACACATTTGTATCTATTTCAAGTAGGATGGACGATAAAAGTAAGTTTAAATCATTATTAATATAATTTAATATAAGCTAGTTTTATAGATGGAAAGAGAGTCAATTTTTTAAGTTTTCAGTCGTCAATCAAGTAGAACTATATGTAATTCTAACTTGTAAAATTCGATAAAACCCAATTTTATCAATGTAATATACAGTAATATTCGGGTAAACTGGAATCGCAGACTACTGATATTTTTTTTCAATTTGGTTTTAGTATTTTTTTTTTTCATTTTCAGAATATAGTTTTTCACGGTATGCTGTAAGAGGTGACTTTACTTATTTATGTTAAATGTCTGCTTTATTTAGATTAGGTTACGTTTTTCGTACGCAAAAATTTTCGTTTTCGCGTTGGTTTCCATCTTAAAATGTAATACAGAAAATCGTTTCGTTTTTAGCAATCTCTTTCGTTTAAGCAGGTTTCGAGAGTGGTTAATTATGAATGTAGCTTCTATTATAACAGTTNGTTCGTTTGCGCAGTTTTTGATGAGTCATATTATTCTTAACTTGGACGGAAATGAAATTTGTTACAACGTTGCACTTAGTCTTTCATATTTGTTGTTAGTAATTTAAAAGACATTTTGAAACACATGCAGAACGATAACAATTACACAAAAATGAAAAGGGAACTCGAGTACATTTATCGAGAGCCACAAATAATCCTTCAAAGAGTTGCAGGTTGGCCACCCCTGATATATACTTTTTGAACACACTATATAACATAGAAAGTATTATCATATACAGTACAACATATTATATATCAAGTATATAACATTATATATCGATCAAATTTTGACCCCCTCGATTTTTTCATTTCTATATGTTTCGCCATTCAAAGAGCCCAAATATGTAAAAAATTTTCATTACAAAATTAGTATATGTTGTGTATATGTCGACATTAATTTTCCATTATATTTTACCATTAGATGAGCCAAAAATTTTGAAATTTAGCAAGGTAATTTCTATATATAAGAAAGTGATATTATTAAATTTTGGTGTTTAAAGGTTAATGGGTACAGCAAGAGGGATTCACGTGTCATATCTCTAGTGGGGTGGGACTTAATTACGATTTTTACTCGTTATTAGCATTTACAATTTATTTAGAAAATAATCTTTCCTTGAAAATTAAATCCTTTGCCTTTTCATAATTATTAATAATATAAATATTATTCTAAAAATAAAATGTCATACAAACAAATTTTAACTTCAAACTTATGTCATAGAGTATTTTAGATTTAAATATTTCTTTAAATAGAAAAATTTCTCATAATTCAACAAAATTACTTCTTTTAAACTTTTGTTAATAATTTAATTATATATCGCAGTATAATTGAAAATTATTGAACTTTATAATGATCCACTTAACCTTTTATTCGTGTGCCCGAAACTCGAGAAGGGCCATTCTCAGCTTTTACAGTATAAAGCCAAATTAGTAATTCTTCAAAGTTAACAAAGCTGCATTGTTAATAATGAAGAAACCATTTTTACTCTGTAAACTATTCTCCGTGTTAATTAATAGGCCTATTTCTGTATGGATAATGAAGAGTTAAAACAAAGTTAATCTTTACAAAATTTCAGACGTCACTAAAAATACTAATAGTTTCAAATAATATATATTGACTTAAATTTTTCTTATATTAAGTTTATTTATTTTTATTTATTTAATAAGATATATTAAATAAATTTTACATCAAAAATTCTTTAGTACAAAATTATTATATATTCATCTTTTATAATCACAAAACAAAAATCTTTGTATTAATTTTTACTGAAATTATTTATTTTTAGATAAGTTTATCCCAAAAGCAGTCGCTCCTGAAAATAGGTATAACTATCTATTTATTTTATAAATATTTAAGGAAATATTTATATGACAATATTATTTTCTTTTGTTATTCAGAAAGACAAGAATCTATCCCTCTTCAGAACCTAAGGAAACGGATAAACCAAAAGAAAATAGTTCTGGAAACGATGGAAAAGGAAAAGAAAAGAAAAATAAATGCTGAATAAACGAATTAAATATGAAAACAGATAATACTAAATACTGAAAAATGTTCTGATAAACTTTATATGTTTTAATTAAATTTTTTACTACACTCATTTTTCTAGACTATAAGCATTTTTATATTATTATTTAACAACAAAATATATATATTTGAATGTTTCAAAAATATAGATAATAAAACAGAATTGTAAATTTTCAAGCAAAATAAACTTACGAAAATAATAATAAATAATGTCAAGTAATAGTTTAACTTTGTTGTCAAGTAATAATTTGAATATTGAATCAAAAACTTTTCAAAATGCCACCTGGAAGGGAGTTTAATATGGAAGAAATTGCAAAAATATGGAAATTAAAAGCAGATGGTTGTCGTGTCAAGAAAATTACTGTTTTAATAAACAGATTTACTAGAATTTATAACATTTATACATAAATCTGATTGAAAACTGATGGGTGCATTCTTGCTCGAAAAATTTATGCTAATAACAGGCATTTTAAGACATTTTCAGAGCTTAAAAAGAAATCATTGCCTGCTGGTTTGAAATGGATTCAGAAATCGTACAATTTAATTAAATCAATTTCCAATCTCATTTTTGAAGTCATTAAACATAATGGCAATTCTATTACATATTAAAACAATTTTCATTTATTTATGTTATTATATATGGCTGAAAGTTTAAATTTATCTATATTTTTGGACCATTACAGAACAAGAATTCTGTGTTTAACACTTTATGTAACTGTAAAAAATTGTAAAAACAATTATATAACATTGTATTATGCTATAAATAAACGATAATAACCACTCGCACTGTTAAGAAATACTTAATATTTAAAAAAATAAAATAAAAACATGTACATTATCTATTCTTTTTGGACACACTGTACTGTACATAACTCTGGAGAGTTACGTATAAAAAACGTTTATAGTCTAAAAACCTGAAATTTATAATGATATCGAGCCAAATATACTAGTTTTCCTGTAAATATTGTCTTTTTTAAATTATGTTTCGTGCTAGTTCACTTTTCCTATAGGCGGAATTATTACACTGGACGGTCACGAAACAGAAAGAAATTGAAACTCTTTTTTCCTTTCCCATGTATTTATTGCGAAATGCATTTCGGACTTATCAGGTCCCTCATCAGTCATTATACATAGAGTTCAATAATGGATACAAAATATAAATTTGGTGGTGAGTTTGTGCTGTACCCCATGGTAATTTATAAACGGCAGTAAGTACAGTACATAACATTTTCACATATGCTTTAACATTGCTTTCGGGAGTGTTTCTCTCCGGCTTTACAAGTATGCGTTGACTTCTTTATTTTCTACCCTCCCCATCTGTTTGGAAATTCTCCTAAGATTCATGTAGTGTAGGCCTATGTTTTCGATTATTCGTTTATTATTATTTTATTTTTATAATTTCTAAATGTTGAATAGTTTTCTTTTAAACATAATTTCTTCATGTTTTTGGATTTTAGAATTTTATTATTTCGAAGCCATTTTGGTTGCAGCGTTTGGCAATTTTGGATTTACCGTCATTAAATTTTTTTGCATGGATGTGTCCACGAATCTTGTTTAGAGTTCCCTCTTGGTTTCCTATATAATTCAAAGCTTAACAATGTTGTTAAAGGACCTACAGACACAAAACAAATATCTAAATACGAAACCAGAAACATTTTAAAATTGAATAATAGAACAACGAAATATTCCTTTAGAATAAAAACACACTAAAATCCGGTAAGACACAATACTGATTGATTTTAAAAACTACCCCTTTACAACTTGGAATGGTTTATTAAGAACAAACTAAAAGAATTTGATGTATCACATCATAGCATATCAAATAATGATGATTTCCTGGCAAAGATAGAAAAAATTAAAATCGATGCAAACATTAGATTAGAATCGTTAGACGTCAAGCATATGTATCCATCTCTCAGCAAAAATTAAACCAAAGAAACATTAAATAACATTAAAAGTTTAAAATGGTTAAATCAATTAATAATGCTAGCCCTAGACAACAATGATTTTAAATACAATAATAGACGTATACAATACAATAATAAATGGTATAATGAAAATAACGGCATCCCTATGGGACCTAGATTAGCCGAACATTATGTATGATGAAAATTGACAACATCGTACCTAATATAAAAGAAATAAAAGCGACATTTCGCAATGTTGATGATTATTTTATAGTCTATAACAATAAAAATACAAATGTAATTAAGTTAAAAACATAATAAATAGTATTGATAATAAAATGAAATTTTATATAGTAAATGAAGAAAATGTAGACCGTATTTAGATATACTAATAACTAGAAAAAAACCTGCAATATAAGTACTAAAAACATGAAAAAAACTGTGAGGTCAGTAAAGTAATACATTATAAATCAAACATACAATGCATGTCAAAAAGAATACATTTAATATGTTTATAAAGAAAACAATAAAAAGTACAACTGATCCAAAGGATCAAGAAAATTAAATAAATAACGTCATAAAATATATTTACTTAATGGGTATAGTAAAATTAGTCATTAATAGTTGGTTAAAAACAGCCAAAACGCTAAACCGAAAAATGGAAATACTAAAGATATGAAATTTGTTAAAATGCACTTATGTGCCTGGTTTATTTGAAGACAAGAAGAAAGTGGCAATCTACTAGTACCGGAAAAGCATAACAAAGTATAACAAAGCCAAACAACTTAAAAGTAATGAAAATATACCAAAAACTGAAATATGGAACAAAAGCAATATTGTTTATAAGTTAGAGTGCAGTTGCACTGTACCCCACATTTATGTAGGAGAAACCAAGAGGAAACTCCAAACAAGATTCATGGAGGCGATGGAGCACATCCATGCAATAAAAATTAATCATGCGGTTACCAAACATTGCAACCAAAATGGGAACGAAATAATAAAAGAAAATACAGAAACACGAAGAAAATAGGAAACTATTCAACACTTAGAAGTTATAAGAATAAAAAATAATAAACGAAAACACAGATCTACAGCTACAAGGATCTTGGGAGGATTTTTTAACAGGTGGGGAGGGGGAAACTATAGAAACCAACGCATACTTGTAAGCCGGAGGGAAACACACTCGACAGTAATGTTAAAGCACGTTCGTAAATTACTGTTGTGTGACACCATGATACAGCACGAAGTCACCAAATTCATATTTTCTATCGAATATTGAAATCTATGCATAGTGACTGACGAGGAACTTAATAAGTCCGAAATGCATTTCGCAATAAATACATAGGAAAGGTAAAAAAATGTCTCAATTTCTTTCAGTTTCGTGACCGTGCAGTGTGATAATCCCGCCTACAGGAAAAGTGCACTAACACGAAACATAATAAATAAGTCAACATACAAAAAAAACGATTTGAATAATATTATCAATGTTAAATTGTAGTCTTTTTTAAAAGTTTTTCAACCCCGATAGCCCTGTTAAAAGAGGCTTTTTTCACGCCCATCATAGATTCGGCAGATGATAGCGTGAGTCGGATAGTAAGGATCAAAGTCCGACAAATTCGGAACTGATAATCCATGAAAAATTCTTGAAGAGTTGCTTGTCCGAATTCGATCCCATAAACATTAAGCGAACATGTTAACCTCGCCGAACATCCAGCCATCAGAGTAAATTGTCTCATGGTATTTCCGCCATGTTTAGTTTTATTCATATACAGCAGGACTTCTTAAACTTTTTTTATTCACGACCCCATTTATGATTGTGATTTTTTTCGCGACCCAAAAAAAAATATAAAATAAAGATATATATNTCTCGCATGGACAACTGTATGTGGCCGGCTCACGCGTCGAAAAACCTTCCGATTCATTCGTGTACGCAACAGACGGAAAAACAAAAAATATCGTGTATCCACAAAGCACTCCAATAAATAAATAGAATTGAAACGACATTTTGAAATGTTTTCCCGATGAAAATGAATAATAATAATAAGTTTCAATAAAAATAATAAGTTTCAATAAAAATAATAAAATGTAAATTGAATTTTATCATAACGAGTTTGCTTGAATTTCGTTTCTTCTGAGATCGCAGCAATGCGCGACGGGTAAGCTAGTAGTATATATTGTATGTGTGAGAACCTAGGGGCCAATTTTTTGGTTAAATAGGAAATTTTAAAATTTTGTTTAACAGGAAACATTTGTATTAATCACAAACGAAATTTCTTTCGATTACGGAGGAAGTTGCTGAGGAGAGATGCTGAGTTGGATATCAACTCCGCAAGAAAGTTCTTTGTTGCTTCTTTCCTCAGATGACTTGAATATTGCCAGATGATTGGTCGGACGAATATCCTATAAATAGGATACACATCAACGTCATGGGAGGAGCTGGAATTGGAACCAAACAAACAAACCAAACAAAACAAGAAAATTGCGTAGGAATTAAAGAATATGTTGCTTTTGTTTTTGTCATCATTACAATTCAGTTAGTTACATTCCCAACAACTATTATAGAATACAGTGTGTTCTAAAAATACACATAATTTATATATTTTTATTTTTTTAAAATATTAAGTGTTTCTTAACAATGCTAGTGACTATTATTGTTTATTCACAGCACAGTACATGTATAATTGTTTTTATAATATTTGACAGTTACATAAAGTGTTAAACACAAAATACTTGTTTTGTGATGTTTCAAAAATATAGATAAGTTTAAACTTAGAGCAACAGTTCATAACATAAATTATTGACTATTCGGGTTCGAGCCCGTGTCCCCAGAGCGGTGGACTCGAACCCGAACGGGTCGAAAAATCCCCAGAAATTTTCCGGGGTGGTCTGTTCGGATATGTCTGGCCCCGTCTTTCACCACCCGGCAACCCCATTGTGGGCAACCCATAATGGGCTTGCAAAAAGAGGCCCTCTTAGTGCCCGCAGGGCGGAAAGAGTTAAAAAAAACATAAATTGGTGAAAATTGTTTTAATATGGAATAAAACTGTCATGCTTAATGACTTCGAAAATGCGATTAGGCATTGATTTAATTAAATTGCTTACGATTTCTAGATGTATTTAGGCCTAAAACCAGCATGCATTAAGTTTTTGTTTAAGTTTTGAAACGGTTGTAAAATGCCCGTTATCAGTATAAATTTTTCTAACAAGAATACCCCTACATGTTTTGAATTGAATTTATGTACGGGCTTCTTGATGGAGACTTCATAACTTGAACATAATGATTTTCGAGTCTTTTACAGATCTTCGAGTCATTTAGTTGTTGAGCGTGAACAATGAATACTGCACTGTCCTGTTGAAAAATCCAATCAGGTTATCCAAATTTCTCATAATTCAACAAAATTACTCCTTGACTATTGAACACAAAACTGTGTTATTAATTAAACACTTGGCGTTTTTCCTCTTTATTCAGTCGAATAAAGAGGAAAAACGCCAAGTGTTTAATTAAGGCTTACTGTGAAAAACTTCGCTTCTATTATACTATTTTAGATGCGGGTTTTTGCGTTTTTGATTGCGTTTTAATAGGGTACGTCAACAGAATGTACAGTAAGAAGGGATTTTTCGACATTCCCCCCGCGGGGGAGAGGGACAGGATTAAGGCTTACTGTGAAAAACTTGGCTTCTATTATACTATTTTAGATGCGGGTTTTTGCG